>NC_058406.1:45854463-46074463 GCF_002201575.2 Neomonachus schauinslandi
AAAACACGTGTCCCCAGCTCAGAGCCCTCTATCCCATTCCAGATCCCCCACACTATTCCTCCGCCTCTGGGAGCTTGGTGTCTGAGATGCATGCCCTGTCCTAGTCCCTTGTTTGGAATCTATGGGATGCAGGGTAGCACATAGTGAAAAGTACGGTTTTTGGAGCCAGAATGCCTACGCAACCCAGGGAAGGTCCTTCTGCCTCACTGTGCCACATTTTCCTCTTCTTCATACAGGGACAGTAAAAGCACCCATTTCAAGTATGTACTGTGAGCACTGAATGAGGCAGTGAATGTAAAGTGCTTAGAACGGAGCCTGGCACGTAAAAAGAATTCAATAACTTGTCAGTGATCGCCACCATCAACCTTCGGAGGGAGCAAAGAGTGGTAGCAAAACTAGCAGAGCATTTAAAATGTTACCTATTGCTTCACCAGTGCCTTCCACACACACAGACTAAGGGACAGGCAGCAGGGAGGAATGATTGCATATTCATAAGCACCTCCAACCAAATTAATTGATAGGGTACGATAGTAATAAAAAGAATTAATTTCCATTTTAATAACTTCGCATGCTCCATGTTAAGTATAGGTCCATATTACTAGTGGTCACACAATTTCCCCTTTGCATCTGTTCCATGTTGATTATGATGTCAGGAAAGCAAAAGTTAAATCCCTTTTTAAGGAAGAAAAAAAAAATCTAATTTAATAACATTACAATCCTGTTGAAAGCAGGATTAAATCTTAATAAGGGTGAAAGGATGTTGTGTTTCATGTCTGGTCCTCTTGAAGCCCCGGCAACTTGTTCAGGGTTGGAGACCGCGTTGTCAGAGGACTTCACAGCCCACCCCGGCCTCATCCTCCAGCTTCCGGACGCAGCAGCAGTCTCTGATGGTGCTGACACCTCCATTTTCACTTCTCCCTTCCTGGTGCTTTTTCTCATTAAAGCAGCTTGATTCTGTAATTTCTACCAGTACAGATGAAGATAAAATGACTCCCAACTTTTACTTTGACCTTATAAAACTATGTAATTGGTACAGAACCTCCAGGCTAAATGAGTTTCCTTTGGATTGAGAACCCTGGTCAGAAGAATCATAGAGTTAAAAATATACCACATGTCCAAGTAGAAGTAGCTCACAAACCGATATTCTATTTGCCTGTATTGAAACTCGGGTCCAACACCGATCTCATGGAAGTCTAGTGTTTTATTTATTCATTTTTTTCTCTTAAAAATAAATGTAATCACTTAAAGTGCAACAAAAAGCATCTGTCTCGAATCTCTCTTGTTTCACCGAATCTCACTGTTCTGAGGGAGTCCTCAGAAACCACAGAAACTGAAGCTCCCGGAGGCAGAGGAATAGTGTGGGGGATCTGGAATGGGATAGAGGGCTCTGAGCTGGGGACACGTGTTTTAAAATATAGTTTTTATTATTATTTAGTTATGGCAAAGCCACCAGAAACTGTGGCTAAGTTCCTAAGAGTTGCATCTGGGGCGCAAAGACCGGCCCTGGTGTGATGCACCCCTCACCTGTCTCTGCTTCGTCACACCTATGTGCCAGTTACACATTACAGTTCCCCAGACCATGCTGGGCCATAGCTCTGCATCTTCATACTTGCATTCCTACCTATCTGGAATATTCTCTCGTACTCATCCTTCTGCCAAGCTCCCACTCCACTTTTAAGAGTTAGCTCCAGTGTCTTCTCTTTGAAGCCCTCAAGGCCTTCCTCCCCTGATGATCCTGGGCAGATGCTCTGTACACTCATGGAATCTTGAGCAACCTGCATTTTACAGTGGTCAAACTACTGCAGTGATCAGCTTCCTTGTCTCTTGTAGGTGGAGATCACTGAGGGTGGAAACACATTCTTCCATCTATTTCCTTACACAGCACCTAGAACAACGCTCGGCATGTCTCAGCTGATGTCTATAGAATGACTAGTAAGAACCAAACTTGTATAGTGCTTATGACACATCAGGCACAGCTCTCGATCGTACTCCACCCGGAACACACTCATGTAAGCCCCCCAACCCCAAGCCACTCTTCCTGCCATCCTCGTGTTAAATTGGAGGACCTGGGGCATGGAGGGGAGACATAACCTGCCCAAGGTCATGCAGCTAACAAGTGTCAGCGCACAGTGTGAATTCCAATCCAGGCAGTCTGGCTGCAGAACACAGACCTTTAAATGCTCCCCCACCCTGCTCCAGGGTGATGCCCCAGGACCAGCAACTCGGCCTCTCTGAATGTGCTAGGACTGGTGCTGGCTTGCTCTTGTGCTCCAGGCTTGGAGGACTTGCAGGCAGCATCGGGGCTGGCAGGGAATGAATGCTCTGATCAATGACCCCTCTCAGGAGAGACAAAACAATGGATGGCACTGATGTCTGACTGCTGGGTGATCAGCCAGGCAGCTCTGCTAATCAAAGGGCTCATGTCCCGCACCAACATCCCAGCTGAGGCCGTTTAAATGCCCACATGGTTGGACCTTTGGATGGTTGATAAGTAATAGAAGGTACAAGTATTCATCCTCATCTGCCAAGGCTCTTTGTTATTGTCTGTCACGGGCCAGGTCAGCTCTGCACAGGAAGAAGGTTTGCTGGTTAAGCTGAGGCCTGGTCACAGGTGGCTGCTGAGTTGAGGAGCAAAGATAATAAAATTAGAGGGCCATGCATACAGAGATGCTGGCTCCTTTAATGGCCCTCTAATAAAGGCACTGTTGGACTTCTTATCAACGACCTTGGAAGCATGTTAAGGCAGGCCCAAATTATGGACAATCTTTTAACAGTACCATATTTAATAAACAGAGGCTTTTGTTGTTGTTGTTGTTAAGACTTTATTTTTAAGTAATCCCTACACCCAACATGAGGCTCAAACTCACAACCCCAAGATCACGAGTTGCATGCTCCACCGACAGCCAGCCAGGCACTCCCATGGGGAGGTTTTTAAAATGTTTTATTTTTATTTTTAAATCTCCAATTCTTCACATATACAACAAACATTTATCTGATAGCCTACTGTGTGCCAGACCCTGTGTTAGGTACTAGGAAGGCAGAAATGAAACAAAGCAACACCCCGTCTTCCTCTCCTGATAGCTACCATTTACCAAGTTACTACTATGTGTCAGGCCTTCTAGCAACAAATGCATGGCATACTGAAAACACAGGCATAAAAGGAGTGCGGTGGGAGCAGGGAGAAGTCCCCATAGGAAGCAATAGACAGAGGCAGAGACAGAAGCTGGGAGGACAGCATGTGCAGACTGTTCTCACAGGAGCATGAAAGAGGGTGAGCAGCGGTTCAATACACTTGAAACCCACAGTTCAAGGAAGGGGACAGAGAGACTTAGGAGGGAGCCAAGATATTCTAAGGAGCTTAGATTTATCTTGAAGGAATGGAGCACCCCTGAAGGATTTTAAGTGAGGAGGAGGAATGCTGTATTTTATCAGATTTGCATTTCAAAACGATCGCTCCAATCCACCAGGAGGAATTGGAGGTAGGCACTCCGAGAGGGAGGGTGTGATGTCAGCAGCAAAGTCCAGCCCTCAGACTCAGTGCAAAGGGGTCTATAATGGAAATATGTGCAGATCAAACTGCTGACAACATATCCTGGAAGTCATGGGTCACTGAAACATTAACGTATAGCTGCTGCGTTGCTGTTTCCCAACTACGTTAACTAGAGACCAAAATTCTCTGTCCTTTGGGGCAGATCTTCTTAGCAACATGATCCCCATCCACATATCAACTTCTCCATCAACAGGAAGGGATATCATGGGGCCAGTGAAACACAGGAATCCAGGGATTTAATTCAGTATTAGAAAATGGATCCTTTAAGTTGCTAGGAAAACGATATACATTATATATCTCCCCAGTCTCCAGGAGGATTTCAAGGTTAAAAACAAAATTAGAATTGGTAGGAAATTCAGAGACTATACAGCCCAAACCTTTCAACTCATGGATCCATATATTTACCTCTTCAGTTCTCACTGGTTGGAGAACGCTTTTAAGCGGAGCCATCTGACAAAACCCTACCTGTCCATAACCCATGGCGTCTCAAAGTCCCTCCCATTCTGTAGCTTTCCTTGAATCCCATAGGGCTAATGACTCCCTCTTTGGAGGTCTGGTGATGTTATTGTCTGGCCTTTACTTTTTCATTCTATAAAATGGGATTACTATTGTGCCGTTGATTGGATACTTGGCAGAGTCAAATTGAGAGGATAATCTCAACCTACCTATTTCACAGAGTTGTTAGATATGCCAGGGCACCTGCCTATTTGATCTCAGATCTCTTCTCTGTCCTTCTTTGTCAGATATGTAGATGACATTTCTCAAGCTGCCTTGAGGTTCTTGGGTTCTAAGTATATACGGCCAGTTTGAGGCACTGTGGGGTGACTATAGGATAAGAGGAGAGAAGAAGGTCAGGGTATTTCAATCCCCATCTTTCCTGGCTTTGGTTGGCATCTCCAGGAGGAGGAGGATCTCTTCCATGGTTCCTCTAAGGTTCTAGAATCTGAAGGTGACCCTAGTCTCTGGGATTTGCTGGCACCACCTTCTCCCTCTGTTCCTCTAGCCTGAGGATTACAATGGCTTCCTCTCATCGCTGGTCTCTTGCTTTTGCCACAATTCCCCCTTTGGATTCTCACTTCTTCCATCACCCATGCAACCAATTCCTGTATTGAATTCCCTCTGTTTGAAATAACTAGAAAGCTTTCCATTTTCTGACTGTATCCTAACTGATACATTAGTCAAAGAGAAAAGGACTGGAGAAGATAGGTAATATTACTGACAACATAGTCTGTGTCAGGCACTTGCTCGGGGTGTTCAATTCACAATTTCAAGACAGCATAGTAGTTAAGGTACAGACTTTGTCAGAGAGACCGGTCTCTCCGGTCTCCGTTCTGACTCAATCTCAGTCTCAGTTTCTGTTTGTGTAAATTAGGGATAAGAGCAATATCTACATGGAGAGTTTATGAGGATTACTGATAATACGTATAAAGCAATTAACACAGAACCCGACGCATAGTACTCAGTGTTAGCTATGATTATTAATAATAGATAGTAATAATCCAAATAAACCTATGAGGCTGGTATTATTATTCCTCATGACATGTGAGAAACCGAGGTTCATAGATATGAAGTAAGAAGCCCAAGGCTATACAGCTGATAGAGGGAGAGAGATGATAGGATTAAAACTCTGGCCCCAAAGTTTTTGCCTTATCTACTAAACAGCATGGGCTCACAGGTGGAAATATACAATTGGGAATCAGAAAGGATGTTATAGATGTCAAATTGGAGCTAGTTGGTGCATTTTGTGAGGAGCAGAGCTCGGGAGGAGCCAGAATTCCAGACAGATGCTGTCCTGCAGGCAGACCTAGAGCACCTCGGGGACGGCAGGCTGGTCAGGGTCAGCGGCCAGATGAGCTTGACCCTGGGGAGGCCGCACCCCCATCCCATGATCTGCTGGCAGGGGGCTGTGGAGTGAGCCTCACCTTCTCATTACTGTCCTGCTGAGGGGGTAAGGGCTAATGGACTGCTGGTCCAGGGGGAGAGTCAGCAGCTCCACACAGCTCACTCCCCAGCATTCAGGCCTGATCCTGTGACCTGAACTCTTCATGCAAGGCCATTACCCACTCCTGAGACTGCCGGCATTAAGATTCCCTCATTACTGGCCATGCAGATTGTTCCTGGCGATAATGAGGAGGCAAGAGAGGAGACTGTCCTGGGGGAGCTTCGGAGAACCAAGCCTTCCACGGTGGCTGAGTTCCTAACCTGCTATTTTAGAAAATTTCTCTCTAAATTGCCAGGAATAATTTTCTCCAGGGAAACTCTGACCCTTCTCTGTCTTTCTTAGACTATGTGCCAAAAGACGGGTAATTCCACACTCACCCCTTCCTTCCCTCCCTTTTTTGTTCTCTTCATGCCTCTCTCTCTCTCTCCCTCTCTCTCTCCTTCCCTCCCTCCTGTATTCTTCCTTTTCCTTTTATTCTTCTAATCCTTCACATGACTTAGTGACACAAGCTTTGGAACAAGCTACATTATGGGTTCAAATCCCAGCTCTGCCTCCTGGTAACCAGAGATTTGGGGCAAGTTTCTTAACCTTTTGGAGTATCTATTTTCTTACCTGCAAATGGAGATTCAAATTCTCAGGATTTTGAGATTATTAAATGTGCTTGTTTATATAAAGAGGCTTGTAAAGTGCATGGGCACCTAACCGGCACAGAATAAATGTGGGCATCGAGTCCTGTACTCAGCAAAGCTTTGTTGAGTTGAGTATTTTGTGTGAAGTCCCATGGCAGTAACTGAGGGACAGAATAAGACTTGATTTCTTCTCCCGAGGAATTTTCTCATTTTGGTACTAAAGAATAGCCGGAGAATTTTGGATTTTCCTAAACTATATGAAGTTAATGTTTTTCCCAGTGTATATCAAATATTCAATGGGATATAACTAATTTTTTTCTAAAGCCAAGTAAACTTGGTTAAAGGACATCATGGTAACTGAAATGTTTGTATAGTCCAAACCACCTACTTGGGATGAAGCCCCATTCCCTCCATAGGACATGTTTACAGAAAGAATAACTGGGGCTTTTTTTTCTTTCTATTTTTTCTATTGATTTTTTTCTAATGTAGGATTATGAACTACTTTAAATCCCTCTGAAACTAGAAAGAATATGAATAAGGTAACAAACAATGAAACATCATGATCTTTATTTGCATTTTTTAATTACTAGTGAGGTTGAATATATTTCCATATTAGCTTTCAGTTGTACTTTGCCAGTACCTCTGTTTTATGATTTTAACTGGTTACTATCCATCTGGTATCTTCTGAGCCTGAATGTTAGTTATCTTTGTATCCTTTGTGCAGTGTGGTGCAGCAAGTGGGATTTGAATAAAAATGCTGGGGCACCTGGGTGGCTCAGTCAGTTAAGTGTCTGCCTTCAGCTCGGGTCATGATCCCGGGGTCCTGGGATCGAGTGCCGCATCGGGCTCCCTGCTCGGTGGGGAGTCTGCTTCTCCCTCTGCCTCTCCCCTGGCTTGTGTGCTCTCTCTCTCTTTCTAAAAAAGAAAAAAAAATGCTCCTACAATGTGCCAAACACTGGTGCTGATGCCTGGGAGGTAGGAGGCTCTCAGGGATACCTTCTAAGCTCTGGGATGCCTGAATTCTGTTGGCCACTCTTTGAAAGAAGGAAACTGATTTGGTGCTAGTGGCCCAGGTTCAAAGACTAGCTCCATTGCTTACTGGCTGTGTGACCTTGGGCACAGTTGCTTCACCACTCTGGGCCTCAGTTGCTCTAGCCATAAAACAAGGATATTCTAGATAAGCTCTAAGACCCCCCCTAATTCTTATTATGATATGATATTTGTGCAACATATTTATTTATAGGATGAAAAATTATATTCAAGCTGTAATTATTTTGGAAACTCTGTTTCATTATTCTATAGATTGTATCAAGAAGTGCAGTCCAATAGAAATATAATGTGGGCCATGAATGTGAGCCACATATGTAATCTTAAATTTTCTAGTCACCGCCTTTAAGTGAGTAAAAAGAAACAGGTGAAATTAACTTACACAGTATATTTTCTTTAAGTGAATATAACCAAGCATTATCATTTTAACAGGTGGCACTAGCTATATTTCCAATGCTCAATAACCGCGTGGGGCCCACGGTTCCTGTGTGGGACAGTGGGGTATGGAGTGTGGCGTGGGGGAGGCTGGCCTTTTCTGCTGCTGCTGCCCTCTGGTGGACGTACAAATGAGCGGCATCTCACAGAACAGGGGCAGTGGGTGCGAGGAAGCCCCCAGCCTCGGTGTCCTACTAACCATTATCACATGTCCAAATCAGAAACATAGATAGTAAGGGGATGGGACAAACGTAGGCCAAAACAGAATACATGAAAGACCCTCATGCCATTCCATACGTGTGAAAAATATGGGCTCTTGTACTAACACTGGAAGTAAACGAGATCATCTCTGTGAGTTGAAAGTCAAGTCAGAGACTATTTATCAGGAATCTAGAAAAAAGAAAACATAAATAACCTGAACAATTTCTAAACTCGTTTCCAATGACAGTTATGCCCAGAGTCCTTCGACAGCCACCCTGAAATGCTCTGCAGGGCCTTTTAAGTTGTCGGGGAATGAATTGACTGTGTCTTGTGTGTTTTGGTCCTTTGCAAATTGGTATCCAGCATATAACATATTTTGTGACCCTCTAGTAAGCAGAATATTTGATTTGCTGGAACAATTCATTGGAATAGCAGAAAGAGCATGGATTTTGGAGTCAGATTTGTCATTTGCTATGTGGCCTTGAGTTTGAAATTTAATCTCTTTGGACTTCAGTTTCCTTATCTGAAAAGTGGGAATGACTCTTAGTCTGCAGGATACTCTTAGTATTTAAATGATGATTGTCTATCCAATGAATATTTATTGAGCCCATATTATACATCAGGTATTGCATGGGGTGCAATACAGTAAATAAGATATAACACCTATTCCTCCATAGTGTCTTTCCCTGGTGGGAAAACAAGTATTTAAGTGTTTGAAAGAAGACACGCAGGGCACTATGGAAGCATGAAGTTCGGAACCTTATGGGGTAGGTCTCAGGCAGGGCCCCCTGAAGAATGACATTAGATAGAGTCTACAACAATGAATAGAGCTCATCTAGGCAAAGGATTTTGTATGGAGAGGTGTGGAGGGTGGATAGAGCAGTGTTCTAGGCAGACAGAACAGTATGTGCAAATGCCCGGAGGCAAGAGAGACCATGGCTCATTTGAGGACCTAAAAGTAGTTCAGTCCAGAATAGAAAGAGGAGACTAATGAAGCTGGAGATTAGTGGGCCAGATCCAGCAGGCTCTTGTGAGTTGAGAGAGCTTAGGCCTGCATTCGGAAGGCATGGAGCTATTGGCAGATATTAAACAGGAAAGTGACATTATTGTATTTTTTAAAATCTTTCTGGCTACATAGTAAGACATGGATTCAATTACAGTGTGGAGCACAAAGTGAAGACTACAGCAGGAATAAGGGTGAAATATGATGGAGTTTGGATGTGATATGCGTAGTGTGATAGCGAGAAGGGGATTAATCTAAGCAATATTTAGGGAAATAAAAGAGAGTATTAACCAGATTGCTCTATCTTCATGAGTTACTCCATGGCATGTGGCTGATAGGATCTGCCTGGTGTTATGCTATTCCTTAAGCCACAGCCTCCGCAAATATGTGCCTGCCACATGCTGACCTAGGTGCTGCAGATACCATGGCAAACAAAAACAGACCAAAATTCCAGGCCTCAAGGAACTTACATTCTCTTAGAACTAGGATGATGATAATATATGCTAAGGTAGGTATCAGTGACTATCGATTCATTCTTCTCTTCCCTTCGCCAATTGTGATGGAAACCAGATTTCTATATTTACATTTAAATAACACTATGAAATCACTCTGCAAGCTACACCAACGCTGTGATTCCAAACAGAAGTCCAAGACCCCCGTGGTGTCTGCTATACACAAGGTCGTATTGATAAGACCCCGGTTTGAATCTGACTTCCCATCTTTGCCCTACACCATGGGCCACATTACTACCTGCTCCCTGTGTTCACTTGTATGTAATGCTGAAGAGAAGAAAAGAGAGGGAAGAAGTTAGCAAGGAAATACAGAGCTGGTCAGGACTCCTTGCCAAGCATGAACTACACACCAGCACCATGCTGGTCCTTTCTACACAGATCTGCAGGTGTGCCATTATCAACCCTGTTTTACAGATGAAGACACTAAGTCCGGCAAATTTTCCAGTGTTTCAACCCTGGCTCAGTTATGTAACAATTGTGAGTCTCTTAATCCTAAATCTCCTTTCACATCCTATACAAAATTGGGATTAAAATGCCAATTTCACCAGGGATTTTGTGTGTATGTTTGTTTTTGGTAGATCAGAAAACATGTTGTATGTGAAGTGCTCGGTGCCCACGATAATTATCTATACATTTTAGTCACCTTTGCTCTTTCCA
The DNA here is from genome assembly GCF_002201575.2 of Neomonachus schauinslandi. Taxonomy (NCBI): domain Eukaryota; kingdom Metazoa; phylum Chordata; class Mammalia; order Carnivora; family Phocidae; genus Neomonachus; species Neomonachus schauinslandi. The sequence goes on from NC_058406.1 coordinate 45,864,440, forward strand.
CAGACCTACCAAGAAAGATAACAGAGCAGTTCCTGTATCTACAATAACAAAAACCCCAAACTATTCATAACTTAAAGACTCCACTGTGCAAAGTGTTCACTGCTCCATCCTTTTTCATAATCTCATGCCATTCATTCTTGGCCCAGGCTTCTTGGAGTCCATGTTTCCACCAGCGGATATCATGGGGATGCCGGCTTCTCTATGTACAAGTGCAGACCACCACATTAATGAGAAGTATTTACACGCTGTGGGCCGAGAAATCCACAACGCCTTCCTGCAGTGAAGGCAGAGCTGGCTGCAATACCACTGCTTACTGCTAGACATAAAACCCATTATCAGCTCATTGGCCATGCAGACATAAAACTGCTTGGTCCCGCAAAGATATTTCCCCACTGAGGGGCTACGTTTAATAAGAACCACAGATGACAGTAAAAAGCACATTTATTTCCTATAATCTACAGAAAGTCTTTATTGCATCTAGGATAAATAACAGGCCTCTGTGAATTACTGGTCTGTAATTCCACTGAGGAGGTTTGGAGCATGGACCACAGTGGGGAGAAACTGCTGTTTTAAAAACCAGGTCCTGGAGTTGAAGAAGCGAAGGCAGAAGATGCGTTTCTATGTAAAAGACACAACAACCCGCTGTCAAGCAATGGTCCAGCACAGGCACATTCTCAAGGGCATGGGCAGTCTTTCTACTCAGCGGCAGGAGGCCTAAAGCAAAATTACTAAGCAATAAAAACATTATCTCGCCTAATAATTATGCTCAGAACAACATCATAACCCATTTTCTCACTGGCCCCTTATAATTATCTGGGAGATAAACAAAATGGGGATTCTTACCCCCATTTGACAGATGGGGACCTGTGTTAATGTGAGGTGCCCAGGATGGCAGAATGTGCCCCTGTGTCTTGCAGAGGACAGTTTTTTAAAGACCATGGGCTGCAGATCTGGCCCCTGTTACCTCTCTGATCTGGCTGCACTCAGTTCTCACTGTGCTGCATCCTTGCTGCTTCTCGAATGCTCTGGCATGCTCTGGCCTCAGGGTCTGCACTCGCCCTTCCTTCCACCTAGAACCCTCATCCCTCCAGGATCAGAATGGCTTCCTCCCTCAACTCCAATCAGATCGTTGCTCAAATATCACCTTCTCAATGATCCATCTTGCCACTGTGTTTCAACTGGCAACCCTGCCCCAAGCATCGCTCATCTCTCTTTTCTGCTCTGCTTTGATCCCTAGCACTGATCAGTTTCGGATCACATCCCCATCAGAATGTAAGCTCCATGAGCGTAGAGAATTTTGCTTGCTTTGTTCACTACTACCATCTAGACCAGGGATGGGCACATACTGTATGCTCACAAATACATGTTGAATGGATCAATGTACAAATGAATGGATCAGTGCTGTGTGTTGTGCCTGTGACTGACCACAGCCCTTCAGGAGAGGCCCCACTGCAACAGGTTGCTGCCCAGTGCTGTTCACGATAACAGCAATAGTAGTGGATGCTTACTGAGTATGTATTATAAATGCCATGTCCTGTGTTTAGCCCTTTAGTTATGTTGGTGCGTATAATCATCGCAATAACTGCATGAGGAGGCATATGCCCAAAGTCACACAGCTAGTCAGACATGGAGTAAACTAGTTATTCAAATGCAAGTCTGTCTCACCGCAGATCCCTTGATCATTCTTAACGTTAGGTTATATGGTCTTTCTCATCACAATCTAACTTGACTGTTTTCTGCCTCCTGGGCTCTGTTTCTCATCAATGTCCTAGTGCAAGATGTTGTCTGCCTGCCTGTTTAGATCTACACCCTAGCCTCTCCACTTGGCCCCATGCCCCATGTGGCTGACACATGTGGACTACATGAATGGGCTCACTTGTCCTCTGGCTTCTAGCTGGTGGAGGCCAATGAGGTCTCAATAAGAGACCAGATGGAAGAAGAAATCAAGTCACCTTGGACGGGGTACCTCCCTTGACCAAAGGTCACAGCTCTTCTCAAAGTGGCCATCTTCACATAATGTTCTGGCTTTGGGTTCCAGGAGCTGCTCTCTTTCTTACCTCTTTCAGACCCATGGGTGGTAACAATAGGTGCCCTGCTCTATCTCTTGTGGTTTCTCTATACCCTGCTCAGTAAACAGTCCCTCATTAAAACCTTCTTGAATTATCCTAATCCAAAGTGCCATCTGTTTCCTACTGGGACCCTGACTGATGGCACATTGTGTGAACTCTGAGCTCTGGTTGTTCTCTCTGGCCTCACTTAACCTGATGCTCTTTCCTTCAAAGGGAGTCTGCAGTTTACATGCGTAAAGTGCTTACCACAGTTCTTGATACACTGTAAGTGCTCATAAACATCAGTTTGTTATTACTTATTATTAATCCCTTCATATGAAGTTTTCTTATTTTCATTCTTATTCACTTCTACTACCCTGGCCACCCCCACCATAGTGGGTTGAATAGTGTTCCCTCAAATTCATTTCCGCTCAGAACCTCTGAATGTGACCTTATTTGGAAATCCGGTCCTTGCAAATGTAATTGAGGTAAATGGGGTCAGGCTTGATTAGGGAGGACCCTAGTCCAATGCCTGTTGTCCTTATGAGAAGAGCAAATGGAGACACACACAGCGGGAAGACAGCCAGGGGAAGACAGAGGTGGAGACTGGTGTATGGCAGCTGCAAGCCAAGAAATGCCAGGCTTGCGGGCAACCACCGGAAGCTAGGAAGAAACAAAGGAGGCTTCTTCCCTGAAACCTTCAGAGAGAGTTGTGCCCTGCCAACAACACCTTGGTTTTGGGCTTCCAACCTCAAGAACTGTGAGAGGATACATTTCTAGATTGGTAAGCCCTCAGTTGGTGGTATTTTGTTATGCAGCCTTTGGAAACGAATCCACCCAGCAACTCCACGTGGCAGCTAGCCTGACTTTGAGTTCTCGTAATGGACACACTCCTCCCCCCAGGTCCTTGCACACACTGCTATTCCCTCTGCTTGGGAGCATCCTCTCTCCTGTTCTCCATGTGACCACTTCCTGCTTCTGTATTTCCTCCATTAAGTGAATTCCCCTGTGAGGTCTTCCCTGACCTTCTAAGTCTAGCTAAGGGAAACCCATCCTCTGAGTTGCAAAATATCCTGAATTTTTGCCATCAGGGCACCTGTTACAATGCACAACAGTTATGTGACTGGCTGTTCGTACCCTGCAAGGTTTGTGAAGATGAAATGGCCCCATCTCTTATTCTTAGTTGTATTCATTGGTACCTAGTGTATATTCATGCTCACTGGGTGCTTACTATCTGCTCAGCACCGTTCTAAGTGCTTTATTTGTATTAACTCATTTATTCCTCCTTGCTACCCTATCGAGGTAGGTACTATTAATTTTCCCATTTTACAGTTGGCCACAATAGAAAGCACGGGCTGAGACAGCCAGTAGCCCATCTGCATTATTCTTGGCATTCTTCCAGGTGTACTTTGCAATTCCACCGGCAAACCTCACCGTATGATTTCAGTTTCCAAGTGCAAATCCATCTTTGCCTTAAACTCATTTATGCCACTCGCTCTCACTATATCACCCATGCTCGACTGTTACATGGTGCAATAACTCTCTGCCGCCTCCAGAAAGTTTTCCCAGTAATCAAGGAGGTGCAATTGATTCAAAAGTGTTAATATTTGCTCACCACTGAGACCATCTGGGGGGCCTCATCATTCATAGCAATGCTCCCCGCTGGAGCTCCAGAAGCACAGGATTCTTGAGGGTCGCTGCACCAGGCAGTGATGAGAGACGCGCTTCTTGGATATGCAGAGTCTCATCATGTGAAGATGTGTACCTCCTTCTCTAACCTGGGCTTTCTGGCATACACATGAGAAATGATTTAAAGTAACATAAGTGGAAATTGGATACCTGTACAAGCTACTGAATCCTGGAGTTCCTGATTCCTCATTCATTTATTCAACTGCCACAAATTAAATATATACTATGTGTTGGGTACTCCACTAGATGCTAGGAAGGTAACACAAAACAAAAGGAAGGAATCATCTTATCCATCTTCCTGTGCACAGATAGTACTACACCTGCTGTCTGATGGCCGTGCGCTCTACCTCAGTGCCTTTAAGACAACCAGACGGACTCACAGAGAAAAGTGAGGCATGTACCAGGGCCATTTGCAGAGAAGGTCTCAAGCCCACCTGCTTGCTCCAAGCACAGCCTGGCCCACCCAGCCTCCTTCACTCCATCCTATCTCTCAGCACCCATTGCTGTTTCAGGAGCCTCCTCTTGCTTCCCTGGGCCGGTCACCACCATTGCACCTTCCCTAGGAGTAGAACAATGCAGTGGCAATGAGCAGGGATGCTGGGGCCAGGGCTGTACTGGATCCAGCTTTGCTGTATTCTAGCCACATAGCCATCAGGAAGTCACTTAAACCCCAGCTACCTCAGGTTTTTCACCTATAAAATCGTGATGAAAATGACAGTCACTTCAGAGGGTTGTTGAGACAACTGAATGAGTTAACAGGCAAAGTGTTTAAATTTTTATTTTTTTTAAGTAGGCTCCATGCCTAGCATGGAGCCCAGCATGGGGCTTGAACTCACAACTCTGTGATCAAGACCTGAGCTGAGATCAAGAGTCAGACCCTTAACCGACTGAGCCACCCAGGCGTCCCAACAGGCAAAGTATTTAAACAGTGCCTGATACATAGTAACCACTCAATAGACAGTAACTAATTCTATTATTAATGCTGTAACCACCTGGTTGATGCTTGGGATACCCACATGAGTGTGCCACTTTAAATCTGCTTTCATTTGTATGCATATCTATTTATTTAACAAATATTTATCAACCAGGCACGAGGCTCCGTGTTAGGAATTATGGGAGGCAAATAAAACACAGTCCCTGCCTTCAAGGGGCACACAGTCTAGTGGGCAGCCCAGCAAGGAAGAATTAGTAGCCCAACATACTATAAACCATCAAAATGTTGATCATTTTCATCCTCCCAATAAGCTAATGGAATAGCTTATACTCATTACTGTCACTGCCATTTCACAGTTGAGGAAATGAAGTCAGAACAGGTGAAGCAACCTTCCCAAGGTTACACAGCATGGAAGTGGCGGAGAAAGGGTCCAAAGCCAGGAGGTCCTGCTCCAGAGCCTGTGCTCACAGTCCCTGTGCTACACTACCTTCACAGCCCTGACACTGTGTTAGGACACCGGGTTTTGATGTATGTGCAGGAGTTCTCATGCAATGTAGGGCAGGGCATCCTGAGCTAGGGGAAAGACCAGCCCAGGCAAAGCAATGGGAAAGCACATGTTTAGAGGAAGTGGGTTAGTTAGGGATGCCAGGAGCCTGACTCTTGGTGTTGGAGGAAAGGGGCAATGAGATGAGGAGGGGTACGGAAGGGCTAAGAGTTAGGTTGAGTCCAGGTTAAGGGGTCAGGACTTTTCCTTGTAGCCAGTAGGGACTCACCTGCTAAAAGACATGGTTAGATCTGGGATTTAGGCAGAAAACCAAAGTTCAAACTGTCTCCCATGGGGCACTGAGTTCCTACTCCATCCCCTGCTGACCCTCTAAGTTAAGGAGCACTAGAGAAAGAGGGAGACTTGTGCTCACTGCTTTTCTGCATTATGGTCTGTGCTGCAGAGAAAAAAAGCATAGAGATTCATGTAGACAGACCAGTTTTAATCTAGGTTTCCTGCTCCTTGCTGTATAACCTTGGAAAACCCACTTCACCTTTCCGAGCCTGTTTTCTCCTCTGCTTTGTAAAGAAGACAGGTGGGAGGGTAAAGTGACAAAACTCAGGTGCTTGGGCAGAGATTTTCTTCTGAGAGTCCCTCCCTTGCTGCGCTTTTCACCCTCTGGGGAGCCTGTGGGGGCTCCTTGCCTGAGTCCCCATTAAGTTCTAGATGCCAACAGGAAAGCCTGTCTCCAGTTTTAGAAGTGTGTGCTTGCAAGTCCTGGGGTAAACTGCCAACTCTCAGCTGTCTCGGCCAGGAGCCATAGGCTGTTAGACAAAAGGCAACATTAGCCTGAGCAGCTTCTCCCTGATTACCTTTGCTCTGCACCCCTCCTGCTGTGACATCACATTCCTATGTGGGGCATCTGGTTCCTTGGCAGGGGGATGCCACATTCTAACTGCTGGAGGCCACTGTTTGGGGAAGCCAGCCAAGCCAGGGCTGTCTGCCTCCCTGTTGCTTCCTCCAGCCCTGCCAGCCAGAAGGAAGAGGAGGAAAGGGCCCTTGATCCTCAGCGACTCCATCCCCTTTCTTAGGCAGGTGAGAGGACCAGTAGTGCCTGTTGGAAGAGAATGCTCAGGGTCTGAAATGCTCAGGGCCAGAACATCTTCACTGGCCCCATTCCTTCACGTACACAGAGCTGACATTCCAGGGTACGAAGGGTGTGTGCAATGACAAGTCCATGGGCTTTGGAATGCAACAGACCTGAATTTGAGCACAGGCTTTGCAACCTTATGCAAGTAGTTTAACCTCTCTGTACTAGTGTCCTAGGGCTGCCATAACAAAACGAGGTGGCTTAAACAACAGCATTTATTGTCTCACGCTTTTAGAGGCTCTGTGTCCTAAATCAAGGTGTTGGAGGGTTGGTTCCTTTGGTGGGCTATGAGGGCGAATCCTTGCTGTGTTTCTCCCCCATTTTCTAGTGGTTTGCAGGCAATCTTTTGCATTCTTTGGCATGTAGAAGCATTGCCCTCATCTCTGCCTTCATCTTCATATGGAAGTCTGTTGTGTGCGTGTGTCCAAATTTCCCCTTTTTATAAGGAAACCAGTCATACCAGATTAGGGCCCATCCTAATGACCTCACCTTAACTGACTCCCTCTGCAATGACCCTACTCCCAAATACGGTCACATTCTGAGATTCTCGAAGTTAGGACTTCAACACATGAATTGGGAAGAGCAAGGGACAATTCTACCCATAACTTTCTCTGAGGCTGTTTCTTCTTAGTGGAATGAGGATAATAAAGTCTGCCTCATAGGGCTGTGTGACAGTTAAATGAGCTAGGAAATGTACGTACCTGACAAAAAGCAGTCTGTAATCGGTAAATGTGATTTCCTTTCCCCAAAATGGGGACAGAAGTCTCTTCCACGTAGTGAATCTGCTAGCCATAAATTAACCAGACTTAGAATCCTAGCATGCCCCTAGTAGGAATTTAAAGACCATTTAATCTAACTTCCATTTCAAATAGTAAGGAAACTGGGGCCAACAAAAGTAAAATCTTTTGCTGATTTAATGACTAGCCTTGGGCTCGAACCAATTTTTCTCCTTAGAATAAGAGGCTGTCTCATCCAGAGAAACATTCACTATATTAAAATACCCTATATATAGCTCCTCACTTCCCTGCAATCACACTAAAAGTTCATCTCAAAACTCCTTGACAGCCATCATCTTGTTTGAGCTTTCCTGCAACACAACAAAATAAGGCAGAGAAGGATCACTTGCTCCCGTGGAAAAGATCAGGAAACTGAGGCTCAGGGAGCTACAGAGCTTGTCAAAGGTCACAGGCCTACTCAAGGATGAGGCAAGGATTATAACTTAAGTCTTGCTAGTGCTTTTCTAGGGCTTTCTTCTCTACTGCATGGTTTTTTCTTGGGCTCTCAATCACCTTCATATGGGAGGATCCCGTGCAAGGTTCAGCCACGGCCTCTGTCTGTAGTCTTCCAGCAGCCTTTGGCTGGTCTCCCTGCCTCAAAGACCTTCCACACAGCTATTGCAGACTCCTCCTTGAAACACCCATCTTTCAGCATGTTACTCTGCCACTCAACAACATCCACAGACACAAAGCTAACATGTGGAGAAACATGCCAAGGTCCCCAGGTTCTGCTCCTTGTGCAGGGTGGAAACACTCACTTTGGCAGCGGGAATCCCAGCCCTGATGCCTGGCCAGATAGGGTATATGACAGAGGGCCTGCCTGGCCACCTAGGTGCTTTCTGCTTTGAGAAAGTCTCCCAGCCTTTACAACCCCTAAGGTGAGTAGACATCATACATTATACTCACTCTGCCATGGATGGACCCGGAAGAACCTGCATCAAGATTTGGGTGAGCCATTTATAAGAAATGTCAGGAAAGCATAGAGAGAGAGATAACTGACTGCATGTGGGGATTGATGAGCCATGGACCGAAAAAGTCAGAGAAGGCCAGAATCCAAACTCCTAGCAGATGAGCTAATAACCCTGATTTACTGATCAACACGTTGGTTCAATCACCCATGCAATAAGTACCAAGTGAGGTCTTGGGCTCAGCACTGGCTGGCAGTTAGGTGGACAACATGGTCCCCACCCCCAGAGACATACTGGTCCTCAACAGCAGAATGCCAGAGGAGATACGTTCCATTGGAACCAAACAGGTGGTGTTAGGGATAGAAAAGAACAAACTCATTACAGAAAGTAAGGCAAGCAGTGGGGCTTTTGGGTGGCTCTGGGGTTGCAATGCTATAAATAATAGCATGTTGAAATGGCCCAGAGGTACAATAACCGAGGAAGGGTACAAGTCACCTTGTCTTGTGAAGTAAAAACAATGAGACCTTCACAATGGCTCACAAATTAACCTCATCATAGGAAAAAAATGTGCTCCCTGCAGATAACAACCTCTCAGAGGGCACTCTGTAGACCAGAAGCACCACAATGGCAAATCCAGTGCAAAACACACGCTCAGTCCATGGTAGCTAGTACTAAGTGTCCCTTTAGGAACCAGAGAATGTGATGTCTAGACTTTTGTCAAGCTTGTTACAAGTTAGAAATCTTGGCCAAGTAACTGGACATCTCAGAGCCCCTAGTTCCCATCTATAAAAGGGGTGTCACAACAAAAACCTTGGGAGCTCACTATGTAGATGCTGTGCTTTCCCTTCATGATCTCATTTGGTCCATAATTTAATCCTGTGGAGTAGGTCCTAACTTATTATATTTCACATTGGGAAAGGGACCCATGAAAAGCCCAAGCAAGTTGCCATTTCCATAGCTACTGAGAGGAGGAGACAAGATTTCCGCTCCACAGCCTGAGCTCTTAACACCTTTAATAATACTTCTTCCCAGCGATGAAGTGAGGAATAAATGAAATTGCATATAGGAAAACATTTTTTTTTTAAATCACAAAGTATTACATACATATGAGGGGGGTTGTTATTTCTCCCCTCCCTGGGCATGAATCGACTTCCAATAAGCCAAGGAAATTCTATTCCAAATCCTACTCTCCCTTTATCCTTCGACAGTTATAGTAAAACGAGGGCCTGGGGATTTGGGGAAATAGTCAGGAGCCAAGGAACCAGCTATAGAGATATGAGATGGGAGAGAAAGAACCACGGGGCCTCGTTGTGCACACAATTTGCAAGCTGATATGCAGACTATTTTCTGGGACCAATTACTCTCATCTTAATTAATGAACACACAACCCACAATCTGTCTGAGAAATGCGAAAAAATATGGTACGTGTTTAGAGGTTGCAGTGTGCCAGCCCCCAGATCTGGAAGCACCTTCCTCCCACTGCTGGACCGGGAGTCGCCATGGAGACCGCATCTGAGCAATTGAGATGGCAGGGAAATCTGGTCCCAACCACCTCTGTGGAATGCACGTGTGGAGTGTTGGCAGTGTGGCCGGCACTGGCCTAGGCAGAGTAAAGGCAGGCCGCCGTCTGCCCTACAGGTCAGGGAAGGGAGGACTGCTCATCCTCAGACCAGCCTTTACTTTGTGCCTCCAGTGGGCTCAGCATGGTGGCTGGCCCTGCAGTGGACTCTGAGGCTGAGGCCAAGGACACGCTCTCGCTTTCTGGTCACTTAGCAGAGACAATTACTGATGCCAACAGATACGTTTATTGAGCGCTTCCTCTGAGCTAGGCACCGTGCTAAGCAATTGGTATATATTCTCTCACTGACTCCTCACCATGGCCTCGTGACTAAATTGCCTCTACCGCTAAGATCCGTGGAGCACTCGCTCTGCGCTGTGCATGCTGTAGGCCAAGCGCAGGCAGATGCCGGCTTTCCACGCTTAGGCAGGAGGATGGCTGGCTGATAAGCATCACAGTCGGGATTTGAATCTGGGAAGTTTAGCTTCAAAGCCTGAGTGAACTTCACCCTTATAATATACTCTAGTCATTCACCTGATATTTGTTGAGCATCTTCAAGGCAGATAAGAATCTTCTATTTTAGTAAAGGGAACCGGGGAGAGGGGAAACAAGCCCTAAACAAATCCAGCTCATGACAGACTCTGATTCGTGCTCTAAAGACGTTGTAGAAGGCGTGTTGGCACAAAAGGTGTGAGTGGGGCCATGTGGTCTCCTTTCAGCTCTGAGGAGCAGGGGCATAGTTGCGAGTTGGTAGGCTCTCCCTCAGGCCAGCTCCGGGACAGAGGAGTGTGCAGAATGTTTGATACGTATCTAGTGCTCTGGGGGTCCACACCTGTGGAGGAGGGACAGGAAGCAGGGTCGGCAGAGGGAGACATCGAGCTTCGATACAACCCCAAGGACTGCACTGGCCAACCCCAGGGGGACTCCTGGAGCTGGATCAGCCATGCGGAGCTCTCTGTGTGGGGCTTTATCTCTGCACATCAACAAGTCACTGGGCGGGTGTTGCCTGGGGAAGGGCCGGACCTTGGACGAGGCAGCACCCTGCAGCTGAGGCTATTCCAGAAGGGCTCACCAAGCAGAAGCTGTCTGCCCACTGGAGTCCCAGCAGCTGGGCCAACAAACCCCTCCTTGTAAGGGGACCTGGGTGGCACTTCACAGCGTCCCCCACAAGGGGTAAAAGAAGGATCTCTCTGAGGCTAAATCATGAGTAAGATGGAATAAAGGGATGAAGGAAGCCAAAAGCAACCCAAGCAAGGGGAATGTTCTTCCAGCAGGGGGAGAAAAGGCAGTTCCCCCAAACAATAAATAGATAACGTGAGACACTGTGGCACAAAAAAGGAAGCACACACAACTCCAGTTTGGGTTAGGAGGATAGATTAATTCGTTAGACTTAAAACTCTCATAAATTTTGGGGACATTATGTTATAGCGAGCTTATGGCTTTAATTAGCCACAGTTGCTTTCAATCAACAGTGTGTGTGAGGCCATTAAAAAACAGAAATAATTACAAAATAACATTTAGTATGTGCCAGGCCCTGCTCTATGTTCTTTGTATATATTGATTCACATAATCTCACAATAACCATGTTAAATAGGTATTATTTTACAAATGAGGAGACTGAAGGCATAGGGAGATTGACTAACTTGACCAAGGTTGCATAACTAATGAGAGGTAGAGCCAGACTTCACACTCAGGCATCTGGGCTCCAGGGTGGGGGCTGGTGACTGCTTCACTGCAGCCCTGGGAGGGATCACTGGCTGCATTAACAGACGCACAGAGCCCAGCTCCTGGTGAGAGTCCTGCTCATCAGATACCCGTACGTATTGTAATCACCCGTTTTTCACCCGTCCACCTTCAACTCTGCAGTCAGAGTGATCTTTTCAAAACAAAATTAAACATTCCCCACTTCAAAGGCTAACCTTCTTATCGCTCTGTAGGGATTGGCCCCCTGGGCCTTGTCTCCCCAGCCTTGCCCCACGGTTCATCACGGGTGGGGGGGGGTGTGTGGTAAACACACCCCAGGGCCTTTGTCCATGCTCTTCCCACTGCCAGGAGTGTTCTTCCTCCTCTCTGTTCCCCCTTGGACTAGCTAATTCCTTCTCATCCCACAATCTTGGATCTCCTCGTTACTCTCTCTCATTACACACTTCGCTTTTCCTCCAGAGCATTGCATATAATGTTAATTCTTTATTTGAGTGATTAACATCACAATGTAAGCTAAATAAGCAATTGTGTGATTAGCTGTTGAATGCCTATTTTCCCATGGCAATGTAAGTACCATGAAGAGAGGAACTCTTGTCGTACATCCCCGTGCCTAGCAGAGTGCCTGCCAGAGCAAAGGCACTCATCTGATGTGGAATGCAAGTGTGAATGAATGAGCTTCCCCAATAAAGCAAAAGAAGGAGGTCAAAGTAATCACGGGCTTTTGAGACCTGTGGCTCCCCTCCTGTAAACAATGAGATCCCCTTGCCTAGTTCTTGTGAGGATAAGAGCTAATGAATACAAAACCCCTCACAGAGTCCAGCAATTAGCAGCCCACCAATAATTGGTATCTACAGTAGCACTATTTATATTTTTATTAGTAACACTGCAAAAAGGGGGGAGGGTGTGGAATCAGGATTAGGAGTGCAGTCTCTGCAGCCATGCCATTTCCTAGCTCAGCTGAGCCGTAACTACCTCACCTTTAAAACTGTGGTAAGGAGAATCTTATACTCATGGACCATGATGAGGATTAAAAACTAAATAAATACAGCATTTAGGACAGAGTCTGGCCTATCATAAGCTTTATCTGCTCAAATGGCATAGATTATTATCACAAACAATAATAGAGCAAGAAGAACTTCAAGATGGGCTAAGCATGCAGAAGATGATGCGTCAAGAGCACAGTTCTCAAACCTTTGAAATGGGAACACCTAGAAGAAGAACAAGGTTTCCACTGTGGGAAGCCAGAGAGCAGAACTAGGATCAAGGAGCTAAAATCCAGAACAGGCTGGTATTGGCTCTGCAGAGGAGATGCTAGACAGAATAGCAAGTGTCTCATCTCCAGGAGTGTGCACCTAGAGGCTGGTGGGCCATCTGCCAGAGGTGAGGTAGAAGAAACTGGGTGGAAGGTTGTGGTAGAAGCCCTTATCTGGGCATCCTGTGTCTATAAGATTCTGAGATAATAAGATTCTCTGAGCTTTCAAATTCTATGCAGGAGAGTTTTCCTTCTTTAATTCAGCTACATTTAGGAAAAAGGGGACATAAGCAAAGCTTAAAAAGATGTCTGCACAGATTTCTAGAACATTCCAGAATGGCCAAAGTAACATTGTAGGTTAAACCACTGTAAATCTCTGACTCTTGGGTTCAATGTTCTTCCACATTGGACTGTGTGAGAATGAGGGGGAATGGAATAAGGCAAGGGCACCTCCGATGTGTTTATTACTGTCACCTGTGTTTGGTTTGAGACACAAGACCATGGTCTCCCTGGGCTTCACAGTTAGCCTTGGCCCTGTCCCCAGAGGGGCAGGCATGGACGGTCCATCTCTGCTGTATCAGAAAAGCACACACAGACATGCTGCAGAAGGTGATTCTGGCAGGAGAAAACTGGGCATGCTATACAATCCATCTGCCATATGACACTACTCCCTGACATGGACCCCCCCTCCCCGCCCCGCACAGTACATCATGCACTTCCTCATTGCGTGTGGACTGCAAGATAAAATAACTTGTACTTTTCATTCACTCATTAATTTATCCGACAAGGAGTGCTTACTCTGTTTCTATTTATTGCACTTTCACTGTATACCAGGTCCTGTTTTAAGTGCCCATCAAACTCACCTTCTTAACTTCATATTTGAGGAAACAGACAAAGATTAAGTGATTTGCTTATAGCTTCCAACCGGGACACTGTCTTTGAAGAACAGTATCACTCATTGTCCCAATTTAATAAAGATAAATGATTATATCCACCATTATTATCATGAATAGCAATAGTAATAGTGATGGTTAGTACTTTACAGTTTACCAAAAACATATATAACCCATCCTCTGAAATGAGGGTAATTATCCCTATTTTACAAACAAATACACTAAGCCTCAGAGAGTATAATTAACAAATTCACCCAGACAGGAAGTGGGAAGAAAGTCGGCTCTGAGAATACCACTCTGTTCCCTTCATGCCTTTCAGCATAGCAAACTTAATATTTAGTGTCTCTGTTTTGAAGTTATATCTTACGTAATTCATTCATTATTTAATTAGATCTTTCCAAGAACCCACTGAGATAGAGAGCATTATCCTCATTTCAGAACTAAGGAAACCGAGGCTCAGAAAGGTTAGGGGACTTATGCTAGATATACGGCAGCCAGGACTCAAACCTACTTCTTCAATACACCTGTGCTTTTCTCTTTAACCCCCGCTGCCAAATACCCTCCTAAAAGGCCTCTTGTGGAGGTGTGGCAGGCTGCTTGCCCACAGAGTCAGCGACCCAGGAATTCCCTTTTCCTTCCTTCCAGCCATCCCAGGCAGAGGCCCAGGGTTCTTGGGAAAGTGGCATGGAAGAAGCACAAGCCTTGCTCAGTACTAGGCCAGGCGCTTAGGAACTGAGCCATCAGGGAGCTGACATAATTTCAAGTGCTTGCTGCCCTAATTACTTGATGATCTGTCATCACAGAGACAGAATGCGGGGTGGAAGGGGGGGTGATGATCAGCTTGTATCCCAGCAAAGGAAAGGCAGGTAGAAATGCTTCAGGCTCAGTTTACAGGAGAGAAATCTCCACTGGAGTTTATGATCAATTCCAAATTTTGGTTCCAAAAAAAGGCAGGAAGGGAATTGGCATTTGATGAACACCTACTATGTGTCAGACATTGTGCTGAAAATATGACACATGAAACATGGATTAGCTCATTTGATCCTCACTATGACCCTGTGACAGAGGGATTAATATATGCAATCTGTAGTTGAGGGAACTAAGGGATCGTGGTGGTGGACAGCCAGAGAGCTAGGTCAAGGCCAAATCAAGAAGCTTAGACTCACTCCTGCAGAAGTCACCATAGTTTTAACCAGGAGAGTGATAGGGTTGGAACTGTGTTCTAGAAAAATTCCTCTGTTGCTGTGAACTGAATGCATTTGAGAAAGCGAAGATTGGAGGCAAAGAGTTTTAAAAGTATGTATTTGAGGGGTGCCTAGGTGGCTCAGTCAGTTAAGCGTCCGGCTCTTGATTTAGGATTTTGGCTCAGATGATGATCTCAGGATCATGGGATCGAGCTCTGTGTTGGGCTCCATGCTCAGCATAGAGTCTGCTTGAGATTCTCTCTCTCCCTCTGCACCTGCCCCTCCCCCTGCTCATGTGTGCACTCTTTCTTTCTCATAAATAAATAAATAAATTCTTTAAAATTATGTATTCGAGATATGATGAGGGACTGTTATTAGGATATACAAATGAGGACTGGCTAGATTTGTGAGTCATCAGGATGCTGAATCTACATCTCTAGAAAACCAACTGGCAGCCAAGACGTGGGGAAGAGGTGGGAAGGAGAGAAAGCTCTTGGATGGCATGCAGGTTTCTGGACTATGAAACCAGAAGGATGGTGCTGCCCTTCAATGAGAGAAGAATGCAGGCTTCAAGCACAGGTGATGACTCAAGGGTGAACATGTTGAGATTGTGAGATGTCCAGGTAGAGATGTCCGGCTTGCAATGGAAATCAGGGCCTGGAGCTCCAGAGAGAGACTGGATGGTGGAGACTTCACCAGCATAAAGTTGGTATTTGCAGCCAAGGGCATGGAAGGAGTTACTGTAAGAGGGGCACAGTGGGTTGTGTGCAGAGCTCACAAGAACAAGAGTGCCCCCCACCAAAGGCTTAGTTAGAATGTCCAGTAGGACAGGAAGTAACAAGGAGAATCTGCATTTGCTTATCAAAGACTAAGTCCTCTTGTGTAAGGTAGTCATTATGAAATGAGGGTGGCTGCTAATCCAACTGAGAAAGCGTTATCTCTGATGTGATCTGTGCTATCCTGGGAAAATACACAGTATGGATGGGGAAAGATCTGAAGTCGACGTAAGAGACAATTTGGGACTCTGTCTAGATCAGAGAAAGCAAGATTGTGAAGTCCCATCAGCTGGCCTGGTAATACAGGAGTGAGCAAGAACTGTGGTTGTGACATTCCCCCCATGAGTATGTGCTGAGAAAAGCAAGATGCTACTGCTTTTTGACATGGCATTGGTGTCTGACACCAAGGTGATGCCAACCAAGCATGGAAGCAGTCATACCTGAGCCTAGAGAATGAACACATGGAGATAAATGCTCACAGCTCTACAAGGCTTGAGATTCATGACACCTCCTATGACCTTACCAGCAAAATAACTGAGACAGATTCCTTCCCACTATCCTATCTTTCAAAAGTAGGAATGATTGAGGAATTTGTGGAAATCCATAGAATCACAGGATCTCAGAATGGGAAGGGACTTGAAATGTTATTTTTCTAATTGTTACTTGATTAATTAATTTGCTAGTTAATTCATTCACTCTACAAATATTTCCTGAGCACTTATTACTTGCAAGCACTGTTCCAGAAATTGGGGATACAACAAAGACAAAATAGACTATGATTCCTGCCTTCATGGAGCTTACATTCTAGAAGGGAACAGTAAAAATAAAAAGGCAAGTAAGTAAAATACAGTATATCAGATGGTAAGGAGTTCTCTGGAGAAAAATAAAGCTGGGTAAGGGTACTGAAGGCCAGAGGGTTGCAATTTTAACTAGATTAATCATCATGAACTATTTTTATGATTGTCTCAAGGAATAGTCTTCCCTCCCTATGTTTGTTTTCATAACTGTTAGTTAATTTGGTCCTTATTAAAAAGATGAGGAGGGCAAATGTCATCATCATTGTAAGAGCTACTTTATCAAAGATTTATTTCTGGGTAGTCATGCAGTTGATTAGTTCACAAACACTGTCTCATTTTATTTTCACACTAATATGAATATAGTTACTATTATTAACCCACTTTAAAGATTAAAGAAAATAATCCACAAAAGTAAAAAACTCTTGCTCCTACAGTCCTGAGCTTGAAGTGCAGCCCTGCCATCTATACGATGGTAGGTTGGTTGCTCAACTTTCCCAAAGCCCAGTTCCCTCATGTGCAAAATAGGCCCAGCTCACAGAGTTGGAGTAAGAATTAAAAGACACACACATATGACAAAGTAGGAGTCAAACCAGATAGATCTGATTCTAAAGCACAAAAATGTAAGCACAAACTATCCTGACTCATTTTGTGAGCTGAAGAGATTGCTAAGCAGTAGTGATTATAGTAATGATAAAATTACAACACTGATATGATCATGTAAGATATCTGTGACTCAGCATTCCGGACCACCAATTTAGAAAAGAACAATGAATTCTTCATAGTTCTTAGATCTTAAATTTCTGCCAGAGTTGAAACCAAAGGGAAAGCAAGTCTGTATTATACATATGATCAAATTTCCCCAGATCTCCCATTCATTTCCCAGATTTAGTTTCTTCCAAACAGTAAGTATGTGTGCCAATACATATAGGGTCAAACCAACTTTGAGTTCTCCCATAACTGTGGACTTCTCAAAAACACAAGTCAATAAATTCCACTATTGTTTAAAAGTCTCTTTGAGTTGGGTTTTCTATTACTTGCAACCAAATGCATTTTAAATACTTTGCTGTCCACATGATTTCAGTGGTTGGAGATAGAAGGAAGGGTACAGCATGAAGGAATGATATGGGCAAAAGCAAAAGGTGGGGAAGTACCAAGCATCATGGGAGATGTTAATGAAATTATACCTGAACTTCACTGTGTGGTCACTGGGAATTCATCAGTGGTTTTCAAGTAGTGGGGAGCCACTTTCAGATCTGTGTCTTAGAACTATAACTCTATCTCACCAGGTTTCAGCTACTATTCTATACCTATATCTCTTTGTCTTTGGTTTTACAGGTTATTATTCAAAAGGAAAAAATAATAATATCCCAAGATTTTCACTAATAGGTAAAAAATGTGTCTCTGAAGTTAAGTGGGAAATTATATTCTCAGGGAAGATTCTGGGGAAAAAATGTTTCTGAGAAACAGATGGTATCTCAGAGCCTCAAGTCTGCTGGCTTATAACACCAAGGCAACGAACTTTATGCCAACAATTAAACTAGTCTTCCCAGTAAAATGGCAAACCCCTCAATCACATGACTCCCGATGATACTGCCAGTATGAAGTGTTTAGATTCCCCAGAGGAAAATAAGAAGAAAACTGCAGCACCAGTAAGTAACAAGAGAAGATTATAGTGTAAGGAAATAAGGGAAGACAAATAACATCTCCTCAACAGCTAGTCAGTGCCATGTAATATTCTAGGCGCCTGTCATTCATCAGCTTACTCTGTCCTTAAAGAGCAGAGATGCAGGTTCCTGCAGGCATTACCCCAAAGTCTACAATGTCATGTGTGATTTTAAGGCTTCAAAGACTAAATCATGAAAGCGCCAGGCAAATACTCCCACTCTCTACTACTCAGCTCAAATACTGCATTTTTCATCCAGTTTCTATAACTCTATCCCCCCTTTGGTTTGCTTCTTCTCTGGGGCCTGAAAACACTGACAGCTCACCCCAGACAATTTAACATCCAGCCACCTAGGGAACTGAGAATTTCTTTTCCTGTCCTGTCATTTCTACTAGTTAGGCCAGTTTGTTCATTTGCTTTTTTAATAGAAAGGTAGATTGAGAAGAAAAGAGGGTGTAGTAGTTATCAGAGGATTTTCAAAAATATCTGGGTACCCATTAATGCCACATGGTAAAGCTGTACTTCTCCACTCTTTTAAAGGTAAGTGTGGCCCTGTGATGTGCTTGGCCAATGAAACTATGAACGAAACCAAACCGTATCACTTACAAGAAGGTTTAGAACCCTACAGAAGTTTTTGTGGTAGCATGTCAAGATAAAGACAGTAGCTGCAAGTGATGATAAGAAAGAGCTCCCTGATAAGCATGTAGGTTGGCACATAGAATAAGCAAAACCCATGTAGTATTAAACCACTGTGATTTGGGGATGTTTTTTACTGCAGCATAAATGAGCTTATCCTGACTGATTCAGAGGGATTGACTATAATGACACAGGAGTGTCCTTTGGAATCCAAGGTTAGAAATGCAGCTGGGCTTCAAGAAGACACTAGAACCAGGGCCTATAAAGCTGCCTGGCTGTGTCTCACCTGTGTCCCACTCTGTGTGTGTGCTTCGGTCTCTCTTTTCCTCTCTCCAACGCTGACTGACTCTCTCTGTCTCTGTGCCTATCTGGTTCTCTCTGTTTCTCTTCCTGCACCCTCAGTTCCCCAGTGGGAAGAAAGGGAAGATGTTTGTCCCGAAACTTTTGAACATATTTGTCAAAGTTCCTCTTTCTCCTGTCTGTCTGTCTGTCTGTCTGTCTCTCTTTCACACACACACATACACACAGACACACATCATTACTTGGTTTCATTCCCAAATTACCAGAGAAGGGACTCTAATCAGCTTCAGCTAGGATCAGGAATCCACCCCTAGTCCAATCGAACATGTGCAGAGTGAAAGAAAGAAAGTGTCCATGGGGGGAGGCACTTAAGGCAGCTTATTATGAGCTAGACATATAATAGCAGCAGCTAGTACTGAGACAAAGGCTTGTGGGGGTTATGGTTCTAAGAGCTTCATGTCAATGAGCTCTCATAATCCTTAGAACAACTCTATGAGTTAGGTACTAACATGACAAGCCCCATTTTATAGACAAAAAGAAAATGGAGACATATAGAGGAAGGGTAATGTGCCCAAGGTCACAGTTGATAAGGAAGTTCAAGATGTGAAACCAGGCAATCTCACCTAGGTCCTCACACTTAACCTGAATGCCATGCTGTAACTGGCATCTGCTGTAACACCTTGTGTCTCTGAGCAGAGCAGAAATCCAGGACGAAAATCCTCCACACCTGTAAGACTGCTTTAATAAAGGAAGGAACCAGCATTACTAAGCATTGTGCTAGATGTATCCACACTAGAGCAGCAGTCATCGAATGGTAGGGGATGTCCTTCGAGAGGTTAAATTACTTGCCCGAGTTTTTATAATTAGCAAATGGCAGAACCAAGTCTCCTGATTCCAAATCTAGCACTCTTTTGAAAATACCAGGGTATTTCTGCCAGTGTCAGGAATCATGAGTAAATCCCGTTCCCCTCCCATTTGGTGCCTTCAAAGGCACTACAGCTGTTGGCTCTGAAGGCGGTGGCAGAGGTACCTTTCTTGGGGTGACACTGGGAAAGCTCAGAGGCCAAACTCGAGGCCTTCCCTAGCTACACTACCCTGGCACCAGGCTTTCATACTGTCATCTATATCCCCAGCCAAAGGAGAAGAATCCCTGAGCCCTGGAATTAAGAGCTGGCAGGGACCCAGGATCTCACCAGGCTAAGGGGTCCAGCTAGGCTCCCATCCCAGCGGGAAACTGGAGCAGGAATCAGGAACCTGGAAGCAGGCCAGGTGGTCAGAGTGGACACACATGGAGAGGTCAGGCGGGGAAGTTGCAACCCAAGGCTGTTCATGGCGGGGTGGACCAGGGACTTCTTCCTGGGCCACTTTTACTCTGCATAACTGCACATCTGACTTCTCCAAACCCTTTTTCTGAGGATAGAGCCCCTAATATTCCATCAGACTCTGCTGTTATTGGCTTAGTATCTGAGAAGAGAGAGCCTTGAGGAGCAATGATTGTTGCTGAGACCTGGTGGGCTAGGGCAGGCCTGGACTGACCTTACACACACCATTTCTCTAAAGGAATAATAGTACTAATAACAATAACAACAATGATGATCATTACCATCTGTGGATCACTTGCCATGGGCTAATCTTGAGCACACTCATTTGTTGATCTAATACATATTTAAAGAGAAGACTAAGGCTGAATCATTTCCAGGTCATACAGCAAAGAAGCCCAAAACCAGGATTTGAATTCACATTTGTCTGATTCCCCAACCTTTCCTCTGCACAGTGCTGTCATCCCAGTGGACAGATGATCCTCAGCAGGCCAGGGAATGGCCCTGAAATTGACCAAATGGGCTCATTACTCCCTAAATGAGAAGGAAAAAGAAGGAAAGAAGGGAAGTCAGGAAAATAATGAGAATGAAGAAGCTATAGACAGCAGTGGATAGGAGGAGAAAAATAGCAGGAGGGAGAGAGAGGCCAGGAGAACAGAGCTGCATTGACAATCTTATGTAATTCCAACAGGTCGAGAGGAGAGAAAGGTGGAGAAGGATTGCAGGCTGGGTAATTGTTCTTCTGAACTTAGCTCCCTGAAGATCAATGGGTGTGTCAGCAATCTAACTGACTAAGTACTCCTGCTATTCCTCAAAGCCAGATGCTTTTCCAGAAGAAAAAGGGGAAGGAAAAATCAGCAGTTCCCAAAGGCTGGGGACCAAATCCCCCTTCTGTGTCTGGAAATGCGCATTCTGCCTCTCGGAGCAGAGGGGGTGCCTCCATGCTCAGAGGGCAAGGTGTAGAGAGTTGGCAACTGTATTCATCCCGGAGTTCTGAAGCAAGCAGCACTAGGCTCCAAGCACTGCATGCTCGAGAGTCTGAGTGTTCAAACCCAGAAGGCTCCATTTTCTTTTCTTTGATTCACTTCGTCTTCCTGTGGTACCTTTCTTGGAGATCAGCAATTTACAACTGTCTGTGACATGTGTACCAGCCCCAGGGAAGGAGAGAGGAGGGTCAGAAAAGGTAAGGGGAGCCCAAGTGACAGGGGCACCCCTTCTGCCATGTGCCTTCTGGCATGGGGTGCCTCCTCATATCAGGGTTCAGGCTCCCACTGCGCCTCACCTGCCACCTTCAGGTTTTGGAGAGACACACCATGCGGAAGCCTTCTGCTGGTTTTCTATTTTAGTCCCTTAAGAGACTACTGCCCCAAGTGCTTAAATCCTTCCGGGCTCTGGGGGCTTGGGCTCAAGAGCTCCCTGACTAATTAGCTCAGTGACCTTGGAGAAGTTACTTAATATCGCTATGCCTCAGTTTCCATTAACTATAAAAATGAGGATAATCAACACACATAGCTTATGGTGTCATTGTGAGGATCAAATAGGTTAACATATGTGTAAAATGATTAGAACAGAGCCTGGCAATCTGTAGATACACAGTGAACGTTCCCCCAAAAGAAGTTACAGCGTTCCTTTACCTTGTTCTTTCCCTTGAGCCTAACCTAAGATGCCGGCTCTCTGCAACCTTGGCTCTGGATCAAACAGAACAGAGCAGAAGGGGGAAGCATCCCTGGAAATAGAATGAGAAAGAAGAAGAAGAGAAGGGACGGGAATAATATTTGCTGAGTACCAATGACATGCCAGACGTGTGCTTGAGGCTTCCACGTGTGCTGCTCTTAGTTTAAATATTAATAAATGTACTGATAGTAACATTATTGCAGTGAACACAGTGCTGGAACACTTTGTGCAGGGCAAGTCCTGCTGCCATTAAATGCACAAGCTCTCTTAGTCCTGACAATAATCAGAAAACACAGGTTCTGTGTTCATACATTGTACAGATGAGGGAATCAGGTTCAGGGAAGGGAGGAGACCTGCTTTCTGGTGGTGGGATGCAAATACAATCGTGTGACCTCACATGTGCACCACTGAAGCCATGAGGTTGTTACGAGTCTAGGCCTTCTGGGGAGCAGGCTCAGGAGAACACGTCCCAGGTCCCAGGAGGGAGAGCAAGGAAGCTCATTGAGGAACAGATTCTCTTTTCATTTCCACCATCAGAAGAGGTGAGCAGGCTGGGCATTTAACCTCCTCAAGGTCCACAGAAAGGGACAAAAGTGCAGAGAAGTCAAGTGGTTCGAGCAAAGTCACAAGCAGACATGGGTAGGATGCCCTCCAAGGTGCCCCATAGGACGCTTCACTTCTGGTCTCGTGGCCCTGCTCTCATTACAGGGTTCCCCTCAGGCATCACCTCCTCAGAGAGCCCTTCACAGGCTACCCTACCTGAAACAGACCCTCCATCACACTCTCACCACCTGCTGTGCCATAGTTCTCTTCATGATGCTCATCATCCCACTTACTGCTGCATTGTAGCCTTACCCATGTTATTATCTGCCCTGCCTACATCATTGAAAGGTCAACTTCATGAGGGTGGGGATGTTTGTCTCTCTTGTTCACTGTTATATTCACAGGACTTAAGTCAGTGCTTGGCATGTGATCAGCACTCAATACTGTTGAATGAATGATAAGCTTATTATTAATTAATTAATCACACCGTGCTATAATTATCTTGGCACTTTTCTTTAAACTCTCAGTGAGATCGGGGATGGGATTACCAGTGTCTCCTCAGTGTTCAGTACTATGCCTGATAAATAGTAGCTGCTCAATAATTGTTCTAAAATGAGTGAATGAATGAATGGGCAGAACTGAGTTTTTAGCTTTTACCCTGGTCTTTGTTTCTCTTTCCCGGGTATTGGAGAGTTCACTAGAGAGGATAAAGTTGGAGGCAGCCATGTATAAATGTGGCTTAGCCAATGGAAAGGGGAGGGAGAAGTGTCCTGGGGGAGGGCACCTGAGAAATACAGTCTGTTAAGGTGCACTCAAACCCCAGCCACTGCCCACACTTCAGTGACTTAGCCAGAAAAAGACCCTGAAAGCATCTCCAGTGACTTTGACATCCTGGAACTGAAGGACTTTGGGACAAAGGTAGTGCTCTCATCCTTTTAATAAAACTTTACGACTCAATCAAGATTCTGAGTTTGTTTGTTTTTTAAATACAAAAAGGGTCTGTGGCTTCAGAGGGTATGAAAACTCTTCCTCATATCTTGACAGAATATTTCTCCATCCAAGGGAGGAAAAACAAGCCCAGCCAGGTAAGCACCCAGAATAACAGATGTGTTTTTCCAAGATTATGCCCAAGGGAGAGAAAATAAAGGTTTGCTGGATGCAGATGTCCTAAAAGCATCAAGTTTATCCTGTAACCTTGCCAAGGCAATGCCTGCTGTTCTCAATGCTAATGCCAGAGTAAGAGAAAGAAGAGGAACATTCAAAGAGTAAATCAACTCGAAGCTCTAAGGCAAACAAGAATAGAAATGGGAGGGCCCTCCAGGTTGATGTCAATCATGAAAATCAGGCTGTACCTCTCCTTCCTCATTGATGCAGGGTTTTAGCAGAGCCACTTTCATCTTGGAGGCAGGGAGACACACCAGAAGGGATCAGAGAGGGCTGGGTCGGGGTGGAGGCTCTTCCACTTACTGTATGACCTCTGGCAAGTTACTCAGCCTCTCTGATTTGAGGATCTCTGGAAGGCAGACCCCGCCCTAAAACATCTACCCACAATGCCAGTGATGCTTGATACCATACCATTAGTAGTAAGTATTCCCTACTATTTTTTTTTTAAGATTTTACTTATTTATTTGAGAGAGAGGGAGGGAGAGCACAAGCAGGGGGAAGGAGAGGGACAAGCAGACTCCAAGCTGAGCGCAGGGCCCGACACAGGGCTCAATCCCACGACCCTGAGATCATGACCTGAGTTGAAATCAAGAGTCGGATGCTTAACCAACTGAGCCATCCAGGTGCCCCAAGTATTCCCTGCTATTAAGAATTTCTGTTCCGGGCGCCTGGGTGGCTCAGTTGGTTAGGCGACTGCCTTCGGCTCAGGTCATGATCCTGGAGTCCCGGGATCGAGTCCCACATCGGGCTCCCTGCTCAGCAGGGGGTCTGCTTCTCCCTCTGCCCTCTTCCCTCTCGTGCTCTCTGTCTCTCATTCTCTCTCTCTCAAATAAATAAATAAAATCTTTAAAAAAAAAAAAAGAATTTCTGTTCCTTGCAATCTTGGTTGAATCAGAAGACACAGGAGACCACATTCTAGCAATGCACCAAGGACACTAAGCTTAAGTCCTATAACTAGGACTCAAGTTCATATCTGCTTACCTCCAAAGCCTGTGATCTTGTATTATCCCTTTTAACCTTCCAAAGATGAATCAAGAAAACCGGGACCCACAGGGTCAATTCAAATGAAATTAAGCTTAATACCTAACACTAAGCTTTGTAGTCTTGGGAAAACAGCACTAATATGGAGTGAGAAGACCCAAGTTTAAATCCATCCCAGGCTTGAGCATGTGTGAAGTTTTTATGACCCTGAGAAGGTCTGTTTATTTTACTTTACTGAGTTTCAGTTTCTTTATGGGAAAAATGGGGCAAATGCCTGTGTCAGTCAAGATACACTAAGTTGTGATGCAGTAACAAATAGCACCAACATGTAAGTGACTGAAAACAATAGAGATTTTTTTTTGCTCATGCTATGTGTCTTTCTCAGTTCATTGGGGGAAACTCACAGTTCCTTAGATAGAACTGGTTGCATGGTACTCCCAACCACTGCAGGCCAGGAATTATGTTCCTACTATGCTCTCAGAAGAACAGAGAGCAAAACATTTTGGTGAAGGGCATCAATAGCTACCTAGTTTCTCATCCTGGATACCTCATAGGGATGCTAGTGAGATTAAATGAGAAAATAGGTAGGAAATGAGAAAATATGTAGACAAATGTAGTATAAAGAATAAACTCTAAGTTTTTGAGCCTCAAAAGCAGTGAGTGAATAACTCCCCATCTCTTTTATCCCCCCCCCCCATTTGAATGCACTATCCTTTGAGAAATGTGACTGGTGGGGAGTTCAAAGTTTATCTGCTGAGGTCAGAGACTTGCATTTCCTAGCCCAGTAGTTCAGGATGCAGTAAAGAAGTATAGCTTTCTCTACCACAAGGCATGGAAATAGGAATGCAATTGTTGAGCCCATGCCAACATGTGTAAGCCATGAAAAGGATCATAGAATTGTAGGATTTTAGATCTGCAAGGGATCCCAGCTGTCCTCAGTCCATGTGCTCATTTTTTCAGAGGAGGAAAGAGAAGCCCAGAGACGGACCATGACTTACCCACAATCACAGAGAAATATAGCAGCAGACCAGAATACAGGTCTCCTCTGCCCCCCAGCCACACCAAGCCATTGGTCCATTTCCCCTACTTTTTCATTCTGATATGGATGTTTACTGGCTTGTGGGTGATGTTTTTCCTTTAAGCACTTTGAATCATTAATCTAGCTATACCCTAAAACCATTCTTTAATAATCAAGTATGGAAGAATAAAGGGCTGTCTACAGGATTTTAGCCAGTCTACAAAGGCCTAGTTTAATAAGCATTAAATACCTGGTCCTTGGGAAATATCATAGGAAAACTACTTTTTTTAAAAAGACAAAAATAAATAAAATTCTTGTCTTCAAAAAGCTTCCTGTCTAGTGAGGGAGGAGATGTGAGTACAGAGACAAATTATAGCATCAACATGACTAAGTCAATGGCACTCTGAGGGTGCTATGGGAACCCAAAAGTGGGGCTGGGGCTGGGATGGGGAGCAGTCAGGGAAAGCTTACTGGAGGAGGTTTCACCTGAGCTGAACCTTTGAAAGGATGTTGAGGGTGGAGTGGGGGAGACTGCCAAAGGAAGAAGAGAGGAAGTACATTCCAGGCAGAGGCAGGGGCCTGGGCAGGTTAACTAGAGAGGGAAAACAGCACAGCTCCCCAAGGGCACTGCTGTGTCCATGCATCTGTGTAGGAAAGGCAGGACATGATGGCAAGCTGAGTAGGGGCCAAATCTCCAGGCCTTGTGAGCTAAGCCAAGGAGTTTGGACATCCATTATCTGAAAGCTCCGAGGAGCAGGGATCACTGTTACTGCTGTGGCTAGTCTACAGAACGGGAAGACTGGCTTTTAAGGGGTTTCAAATTTACTCTTCTCTGGAAAAAACCAGTCAAGTGGTTTAGAGGAGAAAATGAACCCACTCCAAGAAAGCTCTTAGTTGTGATTTCCGGTAAGTGGTGTTCTTGGGTGTCAATAAAACAGCACAGGATCCTCCTTCCTTCTCCTGGGCTCCCAGGGTGGAGGCACACTCATTTCCTTACAGGTCTTTCCCCTTCTGGCCCCTGCGTATGGGAAATTTCTGGTGAAAATAAAAACGAAGAAGCCACATCTGCTGATCATTTCTTTCTTCCCCCCCCCATAATCATGGAATAAGTGAGCTCACCCTAAAAGACACAAGATAGGTTTCACTGATTGAACAGTTGGCCTTGGAGATGGAGGGCACCTTTTCCTCCTCAGAAGCACCCCATCACCCCATGTTCCACGCCATGGCACTTTGTATTGGTGCATCTCCTCCATGGCGCCCCAGTACTGGGAAGGCGGGGAGCTGCCTCTCATGGCCGATGCCTCACTAAGCCTGGCATGGGGGGGGGGGTGCTCAGTAAGTGCTGAATAATGGAAAGGACAGATGAATCAATGTTGCAAACTCAAGTCTGTGTTTTTTGAATGTAGTTATGTGAAAGTCCTTACAATGGAATCAACGTAGGATAACATTTAGTTGTGCACTTCACAAATCATTCATTCAACAAATACGGGAATGCTCATTTATGTGCTAGGCACTGCACTGGGCTTTTGGGGTGCATCAGTAAATAAAATAGACAAAATCCTGCTAATGGTGTTTATGTTCTAGAGAGACAGCCAAGGAATGAACAGACAGACAAATGCAGAATACAACAACAGGTGGGATAATGACTCTGGACAAAAAAAAATTAAGCAACCCTAAAGGATTAGAGAGTAACTGGTAGTGGTTAGGGAAGGTTTCCTGAGCAGGTGACATTTGAGGGGAGACCAGCATGAGGTGAGGGGGCAAGCAAGAGTATGTTCAAGCAGAACATTCCAGAGAGGGAGAAGAGTACATGCAGGCCCTAGAGAAGGCTACCTGCTCTCTGTGCTGCTGAAACAATGAAGAAGGGAAGCAGGGAAGAAAAATGAAGTCAGAAGTATCCAGGGGCCACAGACAGGGCCTCCAAATCACCTGCTTCAAATCTACATATTTAAAGCCTTTGAATAGCTTTTTTAAAAATATTGCATTTTTTCAGCCTCTATGTCCCCATCTATAAAATGGGAATAATCGTTTGTACCTCATAGGATTATTGAGAGGATGCCAAGAGCATCTCCTGGCACAAGATGGACTGCAGAAAATGTCATAGTAAAGGTTAGCTTTTGTTGTTGTCCTTATTGTTAGCGTCTCTGCTTCAGAATCAGGGTGGAGAGGTTTATGTGAAGCTCAGGGCTTCCTTCCTCTGACTTTCTCCACTCCGACTTTGTCTCCTTTCTGTGGCTCTGTCTTCCTTTCTGCTACAGGAAGGGAAGGAGATCGTCCCGGGGTTGTTCACAAACAATCCTGTATGAAAAGGTGAATCATTGATGAAACATGTCCAGGTGTAAAGAAATGTTGCACGTCCAGCTACAACAAGAGCTGTATAATTCTGATCTTTAAACCAACTGAGAACTGGAACCACGCCCCATCTGAATCCCTGTGGTGGCATGTTACAGTGGGAAAGCCTAGGCTTTGTTTGTCAGAGACCTGGGTTCAAGCCCGAGGCTCACCAGTTACTGAACAGTGAGTGGGTCCCTGGGTAAGACTACTCTGCCTCTCTGAGCCTCATTTCTCTTCTCTGTAAAAGGGAGAAATAAATACTTACCTCAGAGAGAGAGAGAATAATATATATATGTGTGTACACATACACACACACACACACATATATATTTAAGTTGCATAAACATGGGATTATCACAGGCAATGTGGAATAAATGATAGTGATTGTGCTGGGGAAAACATGTTTGAAAAATCATGTACATATAAAGGCCAGCAGAACACCAGTGGGATTAACAGCATAAGTGCATTTTGTTACAGGACTGTGAGATTGCCTTTGAAAGCAAATGGGTAGAATACAATTGGGATTTTATATTAGGCATTTAATGAGAGCCATCGAAATAAAAGAATGGTATTTGATCAGGAGGGAAAAAATGAATCCTCCTATAGAGGCTTATAGAATGGCTTCTTACTCAGGAGCAGTATGCCCTAATGCAGACAGGAAGATGGAGCAATGGGCTCTATATCCAGCTTCCCTGTGTGATCTCATCTAGAATCTCTAGGTTAGAGGTTCCTTCGCAAAAAAAGAAGGCAAATACCACAAAGCCACTGCCCTCTGTTTAGGCGAGAGATCCAATGGCCCCAAGTAGTCTTGATATTTTTATTTCTCTGGATTCGAAATACTATATAAAACCTCATACTTTAAATACAATCAGTCTCCCTTAAAAAGTGCTAAAATCTCCCAGCAAAATGAAATTATTTTCTCCTAAGGGCTCCAACCCTCCTCCATTTTTCCTGTTGGGGTGTTGTTACCTATTTCCACTAAAGTACTTAAAGGTTTTTAATTAGATGATGATGAGGCATTATTTTCCAAGGCCTCCCTGCATGGGGCAGAATCATCGCTCTCATTATGTTCCATTTCAAACAGGGGGTCTGGAAAAAGGAATTCATTAGCAGAGTGCCTGTATGCCGTGGGCTGGCCTCCCGGCCTCCCTGGATAATGCCCCTGCCCAGAACCAAAGTTCCAGCTTGACACCTTTAAAATGAAGTTTCTCAGGATGCCTGGGTGGCTCAGTTGGTTAACAGTCTGCCTTCGGCTCAGGTCATGATCCCAGGGTCCTGGGATCGAGTCCCGAGTGTGTCGGGCTCCTTGCTCAGCGGGGAGCCTGCTTCTCCCTCTGCCTGCTGCTCCCCCTGCTTGTGCTCTCTCTCTCTCTCTGACAAATAAATAAAAATCTTTAAAATGAGGTTTCACATGACATATATACATGTATATGTATATATGCATACATACGCATTTATATATAGGTGTTTAAAGAGCACTTCTTTGGTTTGAACTCTCCCACCTCTAGAGGTACCTGGGTGATTTAAAGTGCAATGTTGAGAGGTTTCTCCAGCTCACTCCCTTGCTCGTGTCCCTCTGTAACTATGTGTGTGGTCCCACTATTAGTATCAGGCCCTGGGGAGAAGGACATTTTCCAGCCACTGGATCTGATGATGTTTGGAAGTCTTTTATGGCATCTCATTAACCACAGATCAAAGGTGTTAGCTTTTATTTTATTTTATTTTTTTTAAGATTTTATTTATTTGACAGAGACAGAGACAGCGAGAGCAGGAACACAAGCAGGGGGAGTGGGAGAGGGAGAAGCAGGCTTCCTGCTGAGCGGGGAGCCCGATGCGGGGCTCGATCCCAGGACCCTGGGACCACGACCCGAGCCGAAGGCAGACGCCTAGCCAACTGAGCCACACAGGCGCCCAAAGGTGTTAGCTTTTAAAGCTCTAATCTACCCCTCTAGTCCTCCCTCTGGCCGCTGTCCCCAACCTCTCTCCTGGCTGCCTCTGCCACCCTACATCGTGCTTCCTTGCCCCGTGGAACTACTTGCCACTTCTGAATAGGGCATGTCTTCCCCAGCCTCTGTACGTTCGTCCCTGATGTTCCTTCCGCTGGGAATTCTCTTCCCTTTGTTCTCTGGCCAGCGAATCCCTATTCACTCTTTTCAAATCTCGGTAAAATGTCTTCGCCTTTAGAAACTATTTGCTCTTTTGCCCCCGAGCTAACAGCCATCCTACGAGGACCTCACAGTGTTTGGACTATACATGAACCAGGTGCCAAGTGCTGTCAAAGCACCGAGTAGAAAGGGGCAAAAGAGCATGAGCTTTGGAATCAAGACAATCTCTGATTCATATTTGAGCTCAGTCACCTTCTGGCCAAGGAACCTTAAGCAAAATGTGTAACTTTTCCAACTCCCACATTCCTCAAATATACCATGGAAGCAACTGCATGGAAACAGCCACACATAATACACATATAGCTTGTGTGGGATGAGAATTAACTATCATCGTATACACGGTGCTTATTAGGTAGGAGGTATCAGTATGTAGTAGCTACTATTATATCCCCAGCTCTGTAATGGGAACTCAGTAACTATGTTCTGAGCCTTATTATCCTCTAGGTATGCCCTTTTAAAGACAGTGAACACTTTTTTTTTAAGAGTTTATGTATTTATTTGACAGAGAGAGACACAGTGAGAGAGGGAACACAAACAGGGGGAGTGGGAGAGGGAGAAGCAGGCTTCCCGCAGAGCAGGGAGCCCAATGCGGGGCTGGATCCCAGGAATCTGGGATCATGACCTGAGCCAAAGGCAGACGCTTAACCATCTGAGCCACCCAGGCACCCCAAAGACAGTTAACACTTAAAGGAGTAACATTCTAAGAGGGGAAACTTACCATGAATCAATTAATCAGAACCTAAAAATAAAAGATTAGTGTTCTGTATTTGCCTGCATATCAGTCCTCATTATACGCCAGTTAGGTCACTCTGACATCGGCTCTTTAAAGAAAGCTCCAAAGATGGGAGGAACCTAGGACTGGGGGGAGCTTGATCTGACGGATGGGGCTCAACGAATGCCAAATCACAGCTGCTGGGCGAATCAGCACTGAAGTAATAAACATGCTCCCCAGACAGGAAACCACGTTTGCGTGGCTTCAGGGTCCGTGGACCTGACAGTAGGATTTCAACCCAGGGCAGGGCCCCAAGTTTGCTCTGTCAGGAAGTAGAATAGCATTTGCCACTTGGAAACAAGCGGCTGAGATGGAAAAAGGGAGAGAATGAGGGAGGAGGGAAGAAAGAGAAATGAGCACAAATGTGTCAAGGCCTGAGTGACAACATCTGTGGATATTAGGGTCCAGTCCAGCTCTTCAATGTTTGCCTTACTCATTCCTTTCTACATTTACCTATTCATTCATTCATTCATTCATTCATTCATTCATTCAAGTATTTATTGAACAGCCACTGTGTTCAAGCGAGGAGCTAGAACATAAACATGAATTAAGTATAGTTCCTGCCTCCTTGGAGCTCACATTCTACTGGGAAAGGCAAACACATGACTATTTTACTTTGTTTCTATCAACCATTTCCTCCATTGTTCTTCCAGCATGTGTAGTAAAGTTTTTTTTAAGTGTCAGCCTGGCATTACTATGCAAAGGAGATCAAGAGAGAAAGCAGGGTTCTTCCCACACTTAAACCAGAGTTTAAAACAGAGAACATATAGCTCAGAAGTCAAAATTGAAGATTCCAATCTTTCCCCAAGTAGAGGCTCTTATTTTAGAGCTCTTCTCTCTAACCTTAGAAGATTAAGGTATTGTTTGAACAAGAGCTTTGCCCTTAATAATTTTATGGAGAATATTTTGAAAGATATTGGAAAAAAGGAGACACAGGAGATGGACATTTTGCTGAGAGAAATTGAAGTGGCAAAGAAAGATCTACATTGATCCAGCATCTGCTGTGTGCTAGATGTCATGGGCATCAGCCCACCTATAAAAACTCATCTTCGAATGAACTCAAATGAATGAAGTCCTTCAGAGGCACTATTCATAGCTTCTTTAACAGAACCCTTTGGGAAATAGCCATCAGGAGGAATGTAGAGAACCCTCCTGACCCCATCCTAGAAGAGACAATAGGAAAGCCAGAGAGCCCCATTCTAAGAAATAAGTGTGATTCTACAGTTACACTCTTACTAGACGTGATGGGAAGTAATATTAACTATCTTAGTGGTGAGACAGTAGGTTGTTTAGCTATTTTGTATTTATTCACTTCATTCATCCATCTGTCCATCCATCCATCCATCCATCCATCCATCCATCCATCCATCCATCCATCCAATAAATGCTTCTTGAACGTCATTCATACAGCAAGCGCAGTGCCAGGCATTGGAATATGATATCAGATAAGACAATATCTCTGCCCTTAAGGAGCTCACTACCTGGTGAAGGTGACAGTGTGATAGGGCCATGAGAGAAGTTAGCAAAAGTAGTTACTCCAGCGCACGGGAGTAGCTTTTATAAGATTAGGAAAGACTCCCTGTAAAGGAACCCAGGGCAGGAAAGGAAGGTCAGCACAGTGGGTAAGACATTCTAGGCAGAGGAAAAGGCATAGGATAACTGGGCATTCAAGTGCTTTATAAACCACAACTCAACAAAATAGGGCATGGGCCCCCTGTTCCACTAACTATCACATACATCATTGCTTTTGACCCAATTATAATTTTTGCACTTGTGAAAATCCATACCACATTCCTAGGAAAAACATGGTCCTGAAGCATAGCAGAGAAACAACGGCTCCAGACTTAGCTTTGCCTCTCTCTCTTACTGTGTAGTTTTGGGGAGAAGGTATTTAATTTCTGAGTCTTAGCATCCTCTTTTGCAAAATAGAGCTAAAATAGCTGCCTGGCAGGGTTGTTGCATGGGTTAAACGGCAGATGGTGGGTGCAGGGCCTAGGACTGTGTCTGCTACATGTTATGAGTGCATGGCATTTTCTGCCTCTATTATTGCTACTACCAGGACTATTATTTTGAACCAAGATTAAGGTTTTAACTTAATGTCTTTGACTGCAACTGTTTCTGAAAGGAGAGATACATTAGAAGGAGGGCGGCCCCTCAATAAAAAGGTTTTCGATGTTCTCTATTAGGAATCATGAGCAATCTGACCTTGTAAAAAATAAAATGGTCTGAATCCTTTACATCCTGGCTCGGTTCCTAAAGGCAGCTAAAGTGATATTAGAGACAAAAAGAAACATTGCAGGGAAGACAGCGGCCTTAATTTCCGAGGTGAATGAGATGGAAGACCCCAGTGCCCAGTGGTAAACCTCTTAGTATTTATGGAACTGAAATCACACTATTCCCATAAAAGACAAAGTTAAAGAAGGGTTCACTCTACATAATGGCCTCTTGTTAGGGCTTCCTGATTACCTGGCCTCTGTTTTCTTGCAAACCACCAGCACCCCCGTGTTTCAGGGCCACCATCCGCTGGGGGCGGGCAGGAACTGTTTATTTAGCCAAATGAAAATTCCCGCTTAAATAAAAAATACTAGTGGAGTTTGGGTTGGAGAAACAATTACCCAGACTCAACATCGCAGCTGCAAATTACATCAGCAGTAAAAGCAAGTCGGGGGCACAGATTACACCGCGGCTGCCTGACATCAAAGGCAGCCAGCCTTGTTTCTTCATCTGCAGTGGGAACAATATTTCTCTTTGATCTTGGACACCAAGAACCAGCGTGGCGGAGGCACGGGAGGCAAGGAGGTGCCTGTGTTGATGTGTAACGACACGCAACCCACTGATGTTGCATGGTTGAAATGCCAAGCAGGGTCAGAAGAACAGCATTTAAACAAGGGGCTGAAATCTAGAAAGAGAATCAAGACAAAATGGTTTCATTCAATCACTTAATGAACAAGTCTTTTTGGAGAGGCAGCTGCATGCCTATTCTCGTGGGCTGGTGGAGAGAGCAGGCGGGGGAGGGGGCAAGGGGGCTTGCCTGGCATAGGGTCAGAGACCTGGCTTGAAGTCCTCTGTTGCTACTACAGTCTGCAGGATCTCGGACACACGACGTAATGCTTTGCATATTATTTCTCTCTTCCAGTCCTTCAAGCCCCTGTTCTTTTTTGTTCACCATTAGGCTCCAGTAACCTTGGGGTTTAAATTTAGTCTTCAGAAGTTGGGTTCTAATCCAGCCCCATTTCTATTCCTCCTGCCCTTAACCCAAATTACAACTTTCCCAGGGTGGGCAAACAGTCCCACCTTCAGCCCTTAGGCCCCAGTTCCTTCCTCTGAACCCTGAGCCTGGCACATCAATCAGTCCGCCTGGTACTCATTTAGAGGGCAGTTCAGACACGTGCGAAGTTCTCAGATGGGCACTGTAGGGGCTG
Organism: Neomonachus schauinslandi; assembly: GCF_002201575.2. Classification (NCBI taxonomy): domain Eukaryota; kingdom Metazoa; phylum Chordata; class Mammalia; order Carnivora; family Phocidae; genus Neomonachus; species Neomonachus schauinslandi. Next base: position 45,898,584 of record NC_058406.1, read on the forward strand.
CAGAGATAAGTCAGCCAGCCCTGCTCACAGTCAATAGGGCAGACAGGTCAGCAAGAAGGCCATTTCTCTGGACAGAGGGAACAGAGAAAGGACCCTTGAGGGCTGGTCAAGGAAGCCTTCCTGGAGGAGGCAACACTTGAGCTATATTCTGAAGGATGAGTAGGAGCACTCTAGGTAAGATATTTGAATATTTAGTTGAATAAGTTGATTCAGTGTTACATTTATTAACTTCTGTTCCCTTAATGGTGGTCCTCCTGAGTATCTCACACTCTTTTACACCTTTTCCACGATCATTATCTCCAGCGCTTCCTGTCTGTATTAGCAACTTCCAACCTGCTTCCCACAGAGACCGATAGATTCCTTGGGACGCCCTTCAGAAGTAACTCAGGTAAGAGTGGAAGGGGAGATTGTTCTGGCCCCTCTTTCCCTACTTCTTCTAATGAAGTAGCTCTGTTTTTATCAGTTTTGCTTATTTACTCTTTTGAACAAGCTTTCTTTTCAACAAAAGATTCAGAGCCCCTGGGGTGTATGACAACTACAAGTCTAGACGTCAGCGGTGACTATTGACTTGAGCTTCCTGTCTCCAGTCTCTGACCATGTCACAGCCCCCCTGCCAGTTGAAATCTAGTGCAGCCCTCAGCAGATCAGCACCTAGAGCCCGCTTCCTGGGCCCCATTAAATAATAATTGCTATGTTTGGTTGATGTATACATTGCATTTCATCCTTACAATGGTTACTGTATGAGCTAGGCAGTATTCATTCTATTTTACTGATTAAGAAGCTGAAGCTCAGAGAAGTTAAACAGCATGCCCAGTGTCACAGAGATGCCCAAGATCCATCCATCACTAAAGGACGTAACATACGACCACAATGATTCCTTCCACCCTCAGCTCATCACAATCCCCTTACGTATCCTGTACACCAATCAAACTTTTGTTTTTTTCAAAACATGCACGTTCTTATTCACACCATTCTGCTAAAACCAGCTCCTAGGGTTTTCATCTTAGTAACTAGTATCATTTTCTACCTAATGACCCAAACTCAAAACTAATGACTCATCTTACATCTCTCTCCCGACCACCCACAACCAATCAAGCCACCAACTCCTATGACCTCCTAATTTTTTTTCCATATCTATTAAGACGCTTTATGGCTGCAAGTTATTTTTTTAAAAGAAGACTAAAAGTAGCTTAAACTTTAAGTGGTTTATTGCCTCACAGCACAGATTTCCAGAGTTGGGTAATTAAGAGATTCAGTGGTACTTCCAAGGCAAGTGTTTCCGTCCCCAGGGGGTTGGCTTGTCTCCTTCAGCTGACCTCTCACAGATCCAAGATGGCTGCCACAACGCCTGTGTTTTCTTTGCTCAATCACAACAAGAGGCAAAAAAGATGAGTTTCTGCTTGCTCATCTCTTTCTAAGAGAAAGAAACTTCTTTCCTGAACCACCCTTTGCCCTTAGCCACCAGCAGACTTCCAGTTCCTTTTATCAGCCAGATTGCATCACATGTCCCCAGTCAACACACCAGGAAAGGGAGGAGAGTGGCCATGACTGAACTTATCAAGAGTCACTCTCTGATCTGGAGAGGGTCCCATGCTAGAGCCATGTCTATAGGAAGAGTAAGCACCTGAGCAAAAACAGGTCTCTGTCGGCAAGAGAATGGGAGAAGGACAGGCTTGGGTGATAGCCAACTGCTGCCACAGTCTCTCAAATCCACACCTTCCTCTTCTACTCCGACATTCCATAGACCAACCAACTATTATCCCTGCAACAGGTTTCTAACCAGACTCCTTATTCCCAGGTTGATCTCTTCTTTTTTTTAAATTTTTTTTTTTTAAGATTTTATTTATTTATTTGCGAGAGAGACAATGAGAGACAGAGAGCATGAGAGGGAGGAGGGTCAGAGGGAGAAGCAGACTCCCCGCCGAGCAGGGAGCCCGATGCGGGACTCGATCCCGGGACTCCAGGATCATGACCTGAGCCGAAGGCAGTCGCTTAACCAACTGAGCCACCCAGGTGCCCCCCAGGTTGATCTCTTCTAATGCAACAACCATTCTGCAGCAAGAGTAAAGTTTGCATAATACAAATACAATTGTATCTCATCTTATTTAAATATTTCAATGGCTGCCTACCAGGATAAAGTCCAAATATTGAAGGTGGCATCTAAACTCACTCTTAGGCCTAGAGCTTTATCTGCCTCCCATCGCTGGGAAGGCCAGATCACCCTTTTCTGTCTGAGGAGCTCTCTCCCTCATTACTCAGGACCCCATCCAAGTTTGTGTCCAAGCTTCTGGACAAGTACCAAATCTTGTGGGGCATGAGGAGGGGGGGATGGTGAATTTGACTCAAAGGCAGCTGAGTTTGTAACTAGGAAAGCTGAGAAACCATAGCTAGGGACAAAAGGGGATTTGGGAACATGACAGTTTAAATGAAGGGTGCATCCCAAGGACTAAAACTAGAAAAGAAAAGAGAACGAGAGACAAAGCACAAGAACAGCAATCTAAGGACAGCAATATACTGCATGAAAAGAGAGGACCTGACACTCTGGAGAAGGGACTTTATTATAGTGCCTGGGGCCTATTCCTGGCACAGGGAGGAAATGATAGGGTACCAGTAGGCCCCCTCTGGCCTTTTGCTCTTCGGTCCTTTGCTTGCCCTTTGCCTGTTCTGCTCTTTACAGCAGAATCTTGATCCCTGCAGGCCACGTTTTCTGGGCTCCTATGTTAGCTGGCTTATTGCTAGAGGAGAAACAGGGTGGGAGGGAGAAACACATGGTTCCCTTCTGGCTCTGCCTTGAGCAACACTACCAGCAGCTCTGGGCTCCCGGGGCTAGATCGCCAGCTGGAAAGGCCCACTGGGGTTCAGCCTCTCCCTGGTGACTCTGGCCACTGGGCTCCAGGGGCAACACCCCCTCACTCTGTCTCTCCAGCCTACGGGTGGTAGCAAATTGCTGCTGTTGCTAATTGCAGAATGCCTCACCATCTCCTTATGGCTTTCCAGATCCTCCATCACTGTGTAACCAATTCTCTGAATTAAATTCCCTCTGTTTTACATTCTTTGAGTGGATTTTGTTTTCCTGATTGGACCCTTACTGATGTAGGCACTCAGCCAACTCTAAGATTTCTCTGTGAAATCTCTCCTTATTCTCTCTTGTATGTTGCTTTTAGGAAGGGAACAACATGACAGTGAAGGGCAAATGGCTGGCAGTCTGGTAGACCAGACTTCAAACTCCAGCTCTGCCACCTTGGTTAAAATCACCTAGCCTTTTAAAGGCCAGGTTTGTACAACCGAGGTTGAAGGTGAAGGTGGCATCCTCTTCTTAATCCTTGTTAGATCTAAATAAGGTACTGTATGTATAACATATGCTTTAGAAATGGTCCCTTATACCAGGGTCCATCATAACACTTTCTCCTACCAGATAAGTAACTTACTTAAATGGTCTTTGACTTCCCCCCCAAGCAGTGCTTATTAAACTTTACTGTGCATTCAAAGAACTCTGTGACCATATTAAAATGCAGATTCTGATTCAGAAGTCTGAGGTGGGGCCTGAGATTTTGCATTTCTGTCACTGCCCCCAGCTGATGCTAATCCCATGGTCCAGGAACCACATATAGAATAGCAGGTCTCTAGACCAAGGACTGGCAAGCTTTTCCTGCAAAGAGCCATGCAGTAATTATTTCAGGCACTGAGAGCCACACTGACTCTGTTGCAACTATTCAATTCGGCCACAGAACTTTATTGACAAAAACAGGGCCCCAGGGCTGGAGTTTGTTGACCCCTGCTCTAGGATCTCAATTGTCTTAGGACATGGTCTGTTTTACTGACCACCTTATTCTCATCATCCAGCACAGAGCCTAGCACAGAGCAGCACTCAATAAATGTTCCATGTGCCATGGAACAAACTCATCGAGTATACTTAGTCTCTACCATAGAACCTGAAACTCTAAAGCCAGTGTTTACTGAGTGTTTACTATGCCCCAGGAAATAGAATTCTAAGTACTTGATAGACATTATTTTCTCTAATGCTCATGACTACCTTAAGAGGTAGGTAGTATTATTACCCCCACTTCCCAGGTGAAGCCCATGGAGGTCAGACCTGTGTGCACAGGCCACAGAAAAGCCAGGCTTCAGAGCTGGGCAGATTTTTGGTCCCTGCTCTCTCAGCAGTCAGCTTGCCCTGGAAACCTCCTCCCACCATTTCTTCTAGGGCTATGATGAGTTCCTAGAGAATAATAGCAGACTTTTTCTTTTCCTTATCACTTGAAAGTCCCATAATAGTGTTGGGCATATGGTAAGCACTTACCAAAGTGTTCCTGATTGATATTTTAAAATATCCTACCCTTAACACACATTGCTGTGAATCTGGGTCACAAGGAACACATCCTGAAGATCCCTGTGTCCTCAGCATACACATAGCAGAAGTTGAACCTGAAGGTACCAATTATCATATCTAAAAATGCCTAAAATGATATGAATAATTTAGCAGTGAAATTCATGCGGAGAAAGACTCCTGACAGTCTGTAAGTCCCTGGAGGTCAGAGGCTCTGTGTCCAGTAGAGACCTGGGCAGTTTATGGGGTTAACTGTATATGTTGACGGATAAAAGGAGGAGCAAAGTAATGTAGTTGGCAGAACAGCGGTGCCCCAGTCCCGACTCAGCTGTAGGCTAGCTTTGTGTCTTCATCATCTAAACCTGAACTTTCTCATCAGAGGATAAGAGATTTGGACTAGAGCATCATTTGGGTTCTTCGGGTTTTAAAATGCTATTGTTTTAAAAAACAATGATATCATCAAAGAGATTTTGAAGAATGTTGGCTCTTAAAGAAAATGACCAGAAACTACCAGGATATAAAAAGTAATGCCACTTCTATGAGGCTGGTGTCCCTGCTTATGGCAGTATTTTCTCTTTTCTTTTCTTTCTTATTTTAAAGATTGTATTTATTTCTTTGGGAGAAAGAGAGAGACAGAGAGAGAGAGAAAGCACAAGCAGGGGGAGGGGCAGAAGGAGAGGAAGAAGCAGACTCCCTGCTGAGTATGGAGCCTGACTCAGGGAGCCTGACTGGGGCTCGATCCCAGGACCCTGAGATCATGACCTCAGCTGAAGGCAGATGCTTAATCAACTGAGTTACCCAGGTGCCCCTATTTTCTCTTTTCTCTGGCCTCCTTTTGGTTCATCCTACTAACCAATTTCTAATTTGTTTCAAACCAAGAAACTAGATAATCAGGATTATTATAATGGTTTATAGAGGAGGTGTGAATTGATCATAGCTAATGGTCTTAAAGACTTCTCTAACTAATGAAATGAGATTTAATGCATGTGCTTTGTGATGACTGTTTTGTGTGTGGTATGAGAATGCTTGTGTGTGTACATGCACATACATGTTCACACACCTATTTACTATCTCCTAATGAAGTCCACTAGACCCTAGATAAAAGTAATCAATAAGACAGTGATACTGTGTTATTGTTCCTACTTAATGAACAAGGAAATTGAGATGTTTGGACGACTTCCCCAGGATACAAACCCAGAAACTAGGTCTCCTGATTTCTAGTCACAGAACATAAAAAGAGGTTGTGGTTTCCAAACGTTCCCCAAGTTAGTTATGTCTTAAAGGCAAACAGCCCAAACAGCTCTGCTAGCTTCTCTTCAAGGCTGCCTTGGACCAGAAGTGGAGGGGTCTAAGGCTGAGTTCACATACAAGTTAACTGCACCATTTTCCTTATGATCAATCCAGCATCCCAACCAGGCTTCTCACTGCTGAGACTCCCCTACATGTGTGGAAGGTTCAAGGGCACCACCCCCTAGCATAAGTGTTGCCAAGGAACCTCCCTTGTCCTGGGAATCTGAGACTATGTGTTATACCACAGAGACCACACTGAAGCAACAGGCCTCATCTTAGCTTTGTCCCACAATCCACTCTTAATTTCTTTTCATCCCACAGTTATTTATTAAGGGCCAGCTGAGAACTCAGAGGCATTGCTAACATTTAGGTGCCAGGCCCTGGAATGCAAGCTTTACATTTATTAACACATTTAACATTCACGATAACTCCCATGAAGTAGGTACTATTCTTATCCCCATTTTACAAATGAGGAAAATGAGGCACAGAGAGTAACTTGCCCACAGTCACACAGCTGACAAGTGCTGGATCTGAACGGACAGACCCCCAGGCAGTCTACTCTTCATATATCATCATGACTGTTATAAGAGAGACACAACCCCTGCTCTCATGGAGCTTCCATGTAATGGGAAATATAGAGGTGAGCCATTAATTTTAAGTGAACGGCTTAATCACAATTCTAATAATGATATGAAGGAGAAGTTGCAGGAGGTTAAAAAAAAAGGTAATGGGGGATCTGATCCTTGTGGGGAAGGAGGGGGAGTCAGGGAGGCTTTCTCTGGGGAAAAACTGTTGGCATTGAGTTTCCAAGGATAAGCAGGAATTCACCAGGTAGAGGGAGAGAGGAGTCTCCCAGGCAAAAGGAGATGAGTAGAGGCCTTGAGGCAGGGGAGCATGGAAGGGGAAGGGAACGGCAAGAAGCCAGTGTGGTGGACTTCAGAGGACAAGGCAGTGGGGCCTCAGATGAGGCTGGAGCGGTGGCCAATGTCTGCACCCCAGTGGCCATGATAGGATGGGGAAGCAGAGAACAGAGAAATGACTGGAAAACCACCCAGCTGGAAGCCTAGATGTGACTCCTTATGTCCCTCACGCCTGACTGGCGCTCTTTCCTTGTTGTCTCAGTTCAGTCAGGATCCCCACAGGGGTTTCCAAAATAGAGTTACACCAGGAACTCTTTCTGTTTGGGAGAGAAAATGAAACATTTATTGAACATTTGCTCTCTCATTTAATGTAGTCAATCCCTCACAACAAAATGTTTGAGTCTTCTATTACAGTTGACAATTATGGAAATGGAAGGATCCGAGACAGGGACCCGCCCGCTGTCATCCCAGGGTGTGGGAAGGAGCAGGCTTTCAGGCCAGAGCTTTACACTCAAACTCTTCTGCTCCTTCCACCCCATCAGGCTGCCTCTGGATTGAGTGGAGAAAGCAATTCGTAGAGGATGCCACAAAGAGCCCCAAGGATCAAGGTCTAAGAGAGTGCAAGTTACCCCCACTTCCCAGATGAAGCCCATGAACCTGAAGTTCAGCGTGAGCACTAGCATGAACTCTTTTCTCCCTGTGCACCCCCTGGCCCCCACAGTAGCCTTTCAGAGAGAAACAGATGAGGCACTCAATTGGATAACTGGACGAGAGTTTAATAGAAGGCCTATTTCTCAAGGTGTAGGGTGGGTAAAGGATAATCACCAGGGATAGTAATTACTGGGCACCCCCTTCTGAAGGATCAGGGGGAGAAAGTGCTTACAGGACCCTGGAGAGGGCAGGGCTGAGGGAGTAGGAGGCTGTACAGAGAGGGCTACCTGACAGGATGGCAGTGTTTAGTCCTTAGTGACACCAGAGGACAGCAATCAGGGAAATCAATACCCAAACCCACTCCCCTCCACCCTCTAACCTCCTGTTAATGCTCCCCAGTAGCCAAACCCAACCAAAGCTTGAGGGTGTTATGGGCTGAATCACGTTCCCTAAAAGTTACATGTTGAAGCCCTAATCCCCAGTACTTCAGTATGTTTCTGCATATGGAGATAGGTTCTTTAAAGAGATAATTATGTTAAAATGAGGTCATTAGGGTGGGCCCTGATCCAATATGACTGTTGTCTTTATAAAAAGAGGAAATTTGGACATGGAAAAGACAGCCATCTGTAAGCCAAGGAGACAGAGGCCCCTGGAGAAAGCAGTCTTGCCACACTTTGATCGTAGGCGTCCAGCCCCCAGAATGGTGAGAAAATAACTTTCTGCTGGTTGAGCCACCCACTCCATGGTGCTTTGTTATGGCGGCCCGAGCAAACTCATACAGAGGGCAAAGCGGGTGGTTGATGGCTGGTTGATGTGGTCCACACAAGGCAGCCCCCAAGGCACAGAGCAGGGTAGAGAAGGAAGAAGAGAGGTGATGGAGGAGCAAATGAAAGAGATATAGCATAACTCCTACTCGGCTCCTCAGAAATATGTATTTCACAAAGAGCTACAGCAATATCAACACGGCTGGCGAAATTCCATTAGAGCCGTGCCCCACGCTTTCAGACCACAAAGCAGAGTTCCACCACAGTGCTGGTGCCTACTCCCTTCCCTGACCACTTACCCCAATCCCAGCCTGGCTGAGAGGCTTAGTTAGAGTCCCAGTCCTCTGCCAGGCCTCTCTGTGCATGCACTCCTGGCCACAGCCCCACCCTCCCCAAGTCTCCAGGGAGGGACTAAAATCCTCACCTGTATGTTTTGCTAGATGCCTGGCAGTTAAGATAATGCACATCTTGAGAACAGGGACTGTGTCTTATTTATCTCTAATGAATGAAAGAGTGACCGACAGTTGAATGGAGAAAACAAACATTTATTGATTACCATCAATGTGCCAAGCACCATGTTCAGTGTTTTCACACATTTGAAAACTGCCCATATCAAGACCAAGGAGCCAGGAAAAATATTATTATTTATTTGGCACTTACTATCTGCTGGCCAGGGGTGATGGCAAAATACTAACAACCCATACAGCATATGCACCAAACAAACATATCAGAGCAGATGTTGGCCATAAACCCGGGGATGGCTGGGCTCAACCGTGGCTAAGGATCAGCTTGGCACCAGGCCCTGTCCTGAAGTATCTCTTGTACATTATTTCACTGAATCCTCATCATACCAAATGAGATAGGTTTTATGATCCCTATCACAAAAGCCAGAAACTTGAGGCACAAAAAAGGTTTGTGGTGTCCGTGTTACCATGCTGCCCCTTCATGTGGTGTCCCTTTGCTTGGGACATGCTTCTCCCAGAGAGCCACAGAGTTGGCTTCTTCCGGTATTTATGAAAGTGCTATCTCCTCAGCAATCCCTTCCTTCTTTTTTTTTTTTAAGATCTTATTTATTCATTTGAGAAAGAGAGAGAGAGAGAGAGTGCTCCCACAGGAGCGGGGGGAGGGGCAGCGGGAGAGGGAGAAGCAGGCTCCCCGCTGAGCAGGGGATCCCAGGACCTGAGATCATGATCTGAGCTGAAGGCAGATGCTTAACCGACTGAGCCACCCAGGCACCCCATCAATCCCTTCCTTTTAAAATTAACCCCCACATGGGGTGCCTGGGTGGCTGTCAATTAAGCAGCTGGCTTTTGATTTTGGCTCAGGGCTGATCTCAGGGTCCTGGGATGGAGCCTCCCTACTCCCACAATGGGCTCCTCCCTCAGCTAGGGAGTTTGTTGTGGATTCTCCCTCCCTCTTCCTCTGCCCCACCCCCGGCTCACACGCTCTCCCTCTAAAATAAATAAATAAGTAAATCTTTAAAATTAACCCCCGCACACCCATCTCCCTTTCAAGCTTTCTTTTTCTCCATAGCATTTCTTTTTTTTTTTTACATTTCTTGGTGTAAAATGTAGTTAACATAAAATTTACTATTTTAATCCTTTTTTTTTAAATATACAAGTCAGTGATATTAAGTGCATTCACAATGCTGGGAAATCCCCATCACTATCCACTTCTAGAACTTTTTTTACCATCCCAAACAGAAACTCTGTATGCATTAAATAATAAATCCCTATCTCGTCTCACCTGACCCCTGGCAACCACTCTTCTACTTTCTCTAGGAATTTGCCTCTCCTAGATGTCTCATATAAGTGGAATCATATGATGCTTGACTTTTCGCGTGTGGCTTATTTCACTTAATATAACATCTTCTGAGTTCATCTACACTGTAGCATGTGTCAGATTTTCATTCCTTTTTAAGGTTGAATAATATTCCACTGTGTGTGTGTGCGTGTGTGTTGTTTATCCATCCATCTTCCAATGGACATTTGAGTTGTTTCAGCCTTTTGGCTCTTGTGAATAATGCTGCTATAAACATGTGTGTGCAAGTATCTGTTTGAGTCTGCTTTCAATTCTTTGGGGGTTTATACCTAGAATTGAAATTGCTGGATCATATGGTAACTCTATGTTTAACTTTTTGAGGAACTACCAAACTGTTTCCATCTCTATAACATTTATAGCCATCTGTCATACTATATGTTTTACCAATTTATTTTGATTATTGAATGTCACCACCCACAAATATACAAGCTCCAGTGAAGGCAGGAATTTTTCTGAGTCTGGTTCACTACTATCTCCCCCACACCTTGTACATGTCTGGCACAAAGTAGGTACACCACCAATATTTACTGGATGAATGATGAATGAATGTATGTAGTGTGGGCCCTGACCTTGAGGTTAAGGGTCTCTGGGAGTAAGGACCGGAGTAAGGTCTTTGCCAGCGGTCTGCAAAGCAATAACATCAAAGAGAGAGAGAGAAAAAAAAAAAAAACTTAGGTGGGGGATGGAAATGAGAGATCAGAGCAGGGGAAAACAACAGCAAGTGTTGGCTCTGTGGGAGGTTGCAAACAGGAAAACCAGTCATCAGTATGGGGAAGAGGCATTTAGGATAAAACAAGGTGAACAGCTCAGACCAGAGAGTGAGACCAACACAGGAGTGTCACAGGGGCCTTGAAGTAGGGTTAGCTGAATAGTGAGTAAGGGGCCTGCTTGATTTAAAAAAAACACGGAGGTGCCTATACAATGTTTTGAACTTGAGACCCAGGACAGCACTTGGCACATATTAAGCATTAACAATATTAACAACTTATCACTAACTTGATATATGAATCAAGGCAGGTAACTTTCCTTCTGTGAAACTTAGTTTCTCTATCTGTAAATACAGTGAATATAACTAGATCAATGAATTAAACATATTTTTCAACAGAATTGCAAACAAAAGAGTAAACACAGAGGGCATTTGAGGGGGCAGCTGGAGGTGTAAAGCCCCACCTATCAGCCCTGCTCTTCATAGTGGCTGAGTGTTCGGTTCCCCATCTCTGGGAGTCTGCAGCAAGTTTTAAAGGCCCCTGGGCCAGGTGGTCCCTGAGGTCCATCCTGCTCTGACATGCAGCCCCATCATGCCCTTCCACACAGCGATGGCAGGTCTTCATGCCACAGTTACCATATGGCAGATGCTCCCCCTAGTGCTTTTCATGTATTAACTTATTTAATTCCCAACGCAGAACAGAGGCTACTGAGGCACAGAATGGTTAAGGTGCTTCCCCAAAGCTACACAGCTAGTCAGGGGTGGAGCCTGCAGTCAAACCCAGTTATCAGGCTCGAAGGCCCAGGCTTTTACCTACAACTCTGTCTGCTTCCCACAATGGTGTACAGAGTGCGCTTGGGTGCTATTCAGTGCAACCGAGGAAGGGGCAGTTGGATGGAAAGAGGAAAGGGAAGATAAAGGGAGAAGAAGAGAGTATGATCAAGCTGGACCCCAGAAAGCACTTGACTCTAGGGGGTTGGCAGCTTCAGAATGTCACTGGCGGCAGGTACAGGTACCAGGAACCAATCTGTTGCCTTCCCGAGAGCCCTAGGACCGCTTAACAATGAAGTGGTTTCTCCGGACTCCGCATTTTCTAATCCAGTGATGGTCAACTCCTATTTTTACAGCAAGATCTCAGATGAGGACATACTCTAAGAGGACTTTTCCAGAAAAATGAGAGATGTTAATTTACCAAAACAATTTTTTTTTTTCCTGGAACAAGAAAATTCTGTTTCATGAATAATGATGGGAAATAGAAAGCTGCCCATATCGGGGCGCCTGGGTGGCTCAGTCGTTGGGCGTCTGCCTTCGGCTCAGGTCATGATCCCAGGGTCCTGGGATCAAGCCCCACATCGGGTGCCCTGCTCGGCGGGAAGCCTGCTTCTCCCTCTCCCACTTCTCTGCTTGTGTTCCCTCTCTCGCTGTCTCTCTCTCTGTCAAATAAATGGGTAAAATCTTTAAAAAAAAAAAAAAAGAAAGAAAGAAAGAAAGCTGCCCATATTTCCACAGGCCTCTTTTCCACCTTTCATGAATTTAATGAATCAGAATACATACAACTCAATAAAAATAGAACTCAAAAGCCTGGTAAGTATCATTCAAAGCCTTTCAACCAGTCATTTTCATATTTCCTGAAGCCAGCAGTTCCATTAAAGTGGTATATCATTATGCAAAAAATAGAATTTTGCGGTATCCTTGGGAAAAGGATGCAAAAATTGGCAATAGATACAGGCAAAGGACAGGGGTTACCCACAGGAAAAAAGGGTTGAGCAGTGTTTTTTAGTCATTCCACTGCCATTTGAGGAGGGATAATTTTTCAGTGGATGGAACTGTTCTGCATATTATGGGTTGTTGAGCATCCCTGATTCGTGCCCACTATTTTCCAGTAGTGACTTAAGGTCAGTGTAAAAACCAAAACCACCCAGCACATTTCCAGATGCCTCCTGGAGGGACCTACTGACCCAGACTGATAACTGCCGGTGATCCATCTAGGCAGATTCAGAAAACACTGACTGAATATCCTGATGGATCCTCAAGAAGCCCACAGTTCTAGTAAGGGGGAAGGAGAGACAGGGCTGAATGTACCAAACTATCACCCAGGACCTCATGTGACACCTGATGCACCATAGGCCTTCTGTCAAAGTTTATTTAATGTAACACAACATGCAATGTCTACAAAACATAAAATGAAATACTCTCAAAGTCTAGGGTCCATCTTGCATCAAAAGTAACTAATTAAATCAACAGAAAACACAATCTGCAAATATCAGAACCAGAAGGGAGCCCAGGGATCATCTAGTCCAGGAGGTGGCAAACATCTTCTATAAAGGGCCTCGGTGTAAATATTTTAGGTTTTGGGGGCCATATAGCCTCTCTTGCAACTATTCAAACTCTGTTTTGTAGCTCAAAGGCAGCCATAGACAATACGCACATGAATGGGCATCGCTGTGGTCCAATAAAACTACTTACAAAAACACTTAAATAGGTGCCCCTAGGTGGCTCAGTTGGTTTATGTGTCCGACTCTTGATTTTGGCTCAGGTCATGATCTCAGGGTCCTGAGATCTGACTGTGCTGGGCTTCATGCTGGGCATGGAGCCTGCTTAGGATTCTCTCTCCCCCTCTCCCTCTGCACTCCCCTCTGCTTGTGCACTCTCTCTCTCTCCCTCCCTCTCTAAAAGCAAAAAGCAAAAACAAAACAAAACAAACAAACAAACAAAAACCCACTTAAATAAATGTGAAATAATTAAATAAAGACAGGATCAATATCACTGATTTTTTTTTCTTTTGCCTCAGGCTCCAATATGGCTCTACATAACACTGTTGCTGATCTTGTCTCCATTTCAAGTTTTGATAATGTGTTCATCATGGAACTTTTGGCATTAATTGTGATTAAAAAAACAAACAAAACTTTCATTCAAATATTACTTAATTACTGAGTTATTGGTACCCCTTTAAGCTTGAGCTATTGAGGCCAGTTCCTCTCTCACCTGGCCCTAGTTGGGGCCCTGCCTCATGCTCCCAAACCTACACCCCTGTCTCCATTCTTTCTTGAGCTGCTTCCTTTGTTGGTTTTCCCGATGTCCCCACTCATTGTTAAATTGGGTCCTAATGTCTTGGCTGAGCATTTTCATGCTGAGGGTCATGTCTTGGCTCCTCCACCCTCTCACTCTTCCTCCCACTTGGGAACAAGAACAAATCACTTCCCACAACCCATGCCAGGCTGTTCCCACTTCAGACCCTTTGAGGCACTGGCTTCTGCTTCAAGAAGTCTTATCTAGAAATATTCCTAATATAGCAGACCTCTCCCTTCATCAGTGTGGTAGGCAGAAAGAAGGAAATGCAACAGAGAAATCCCCCTCACTGGATTGTGAACCCCTCAAAGAAAGAACCTCCATATCCCAATACCTGGAATGTAGTGGGCCCCCAATTCGTTTTTGTGAAATTGACGTAGACAAGCCCCTTCATCTAGACTTTTAGTTTAGATGACAAGGGCAGAATGAGGAAGACTTGGGGAAGACTAATTTCATGCTCTTAAAGTGACAGCAAAGCAGTGCTATTTTGTGAATTTCAGTGGGTGAAATGAAATTACCAGGCAAAACTGCCAAAGTGGGCACCGTGGATGGATAGTGCTGGGCCCAGAAAATGTAGTCACCACCACTGGTGCCCTAAGTAACTGGTCTATTGCAGAATATCCTTGTGTTTTACCCATTTTTGATTTCCAGTATGCTCCTATTGCATGAAAAGTGAGAGGGCCAATTCAGAAATAAACGACTGCTCTCAGCTAAGCCCCCATTCCCCAAATCCCGAGTCTTCTTTTAACCCATTTATTTAATTTCTCTTAACATATTTAAATCCATTGGAGGGAATTTTGAGAGAGACAGATGAGACAGGTCACAAACATTGGTATGCACATTAAAATAAAGAAAATTAAACGAAAGATTAATAGGGCAGACAGGTAACCATGTAGCTTGATTTTACTTTGAAGTAATTTATTTCCATTCAAACTGTGATAAATAACCACCAAGTGATATAATAATTACCCATTTCTTGGTGTCGAATGGGATGTAGAAATTATTCTCTGAAGTGAAAACATCCCATGGACTTTCAAAAAGGAATGTCACACATTCAATAAAGCTACAAACCATGACCCCAAAAGAAATTGAATTGGCCTGTTTGTATTCCCATTGCTATGTCTGAAAAGTATGTTCTCGCCCTCCAAGGCAAGCTTCCCTTTCTATTTGATAAAGTCTTGTGATTTGCGACCACAAAAACTCTGAAGACTCTATAAATTTTGTGCTTTGGCACTCCCGTGTGAGATCAAGCCCTGAAAAAGATGGCTGGTGAAGAAGGCAGAGTCATAAGGTCATGGAACATTCTTAGTTTTGGTGTTTGGCAACGGTCATTTCTAAATGCCCCCTGGGCTTAAAAATAATTGAATGCATTTTAAAATTAAATCTCATTCAGTTAAAAGCAAGACTCCATCTATAAGCATTCATCAGCAGCCATTTGAAGGATCTTCTTTGCTGACTTCTTTACTACTCATCAACATGGGGCTGCCACTGCTTTTAGGACCTAGGATGTCTGGGTGTGTGCATGCACCATTTCATATCACAGACACAGCTGACACAGGAGGCCAGGAGGCAGAGACAAACTCACTGGTAGAAACAAACAAACAAACAAGCACTGGATATAGAGCGAGACAATGTGGGTTCCCATCCCGGATTGGCCCCTTGCCAGCCACGCAGACTTGGGCTGTCCACTTAAACATCTTTGACCCTCAGTTTCTTCATCTGTAAAATGGGCCTGATGGTATGTACCTACCTCAAACCATTGAAAAATTGTAACGTGGTGGACAAATTCACCTTAAGCTCCTAAGTGTTTCTTAAACAGTGACTAAGGGTATGGAAGGCACTCAGTTAGGAGTGGTGGGGAGAGTTAGGGAACAGTCCCCACTTCAAGGAACTTTCCATGAAGAAGGAAAGAATAAACATGTATATGCAACTCATCCCAGCAAGGCTATTCTCAGCCTTTCTGTCATTGGCTGCTTAGGCAACCTAATGCTGCAGACTTGTTCAGTCATCTTCTTATTAAGTGGCCTATTTATTCAACAAAAGTTCACCTAGCATTTTCAATGTCCCTGGCATTAGGGAAACAGAGGTGAAGCAGATCAAATCAAGGAGCTTAGAGCCTGGCACAAAAGAACACAACTTTGCAATTTGCAAAGCACTTTACACAGTTTCTTATCTCATCCTCCAAACAACTATTTGGAGTAGGCATTATTAGCTCCATTTGAAAAATGAGGACACTGAAGACTCAGAAAAATGAAGTGACTTGTGAACCCCATAGAGCTTCCAGTGATGGGGCAATGTTGAAAAATGTGGTTTTCCTATTTGAATCTGGTGATCCTTCTTTCATGTCACGGGTGTCTTCTGGGAGAGAGGCCCTGCCTTGAACTAAACCATCTTGCTGAAACCATGACTCCACCTAACTCTTATATAAAAGTTCTTTTCTCTGTAGAGCTGGATCCTGGTCTTTGTGCCTTCCATCACTGTCTAGGGACCAACTAAAATATATTTTCTTTTTTTCCTTCCTCCATCCCTTCCTCCCTTTCTTCCTTATTCCCTTCCCTTCCTTCCTACCCTTCCCCTTCCCTTCCCCCCTTCCCAAGCATTTATTGAGCACTGGTACCCACTATGTGCTAAGCATTGAGCTGGGCCTTGAAGACTGAAGGGCATCAGAGTCTTAAAGACAGGGTCCCTGCCTCCTGGAGCTCAACACTAGTGGAAGACACAATGAAGTGCCCAGATAATTTCAACATAGTGTGATAAGTGCTGTAACAGTAGGGATACAGGATTCAGGGACAGCATATAAAAAGGAATCTAACCCAGCCTTTGGGGAACCAGGGAGTAGTAGCTAAAAGGAGACCTGGAGGGCCTTTAGCCAGGCAAAAGGGGGTCTAGCATGTTTCAGGCAGAGGAAACCAAATGAACAAAGCCAGAGGAGGAGAGTGAGCATGAGGTGTTGGGGGATCCACAGTTTGTTGGGGCTAGACTACGGAGAGTGAAAGATGAAGCAGAGAGAAAGCTGCTGTCAGAGAGGAACCCACAAGTAAGACTGTGCAGATGACAGGTCAGAAGTTTAGACTCCATTCCAAAAGCAATGGGGAGGCACGGAGGGATTTTCAGCAGAAGGCGACACTACCAAATTTGATTTTTAGTAAAATAACTGCTCTTTTGAGAATGAACTCAGACAAGGAGACTGAAGTCAGGGAGATCAGCTGGAGGAAGAGCTGTGGTAATGGCACGGTGCGAGATGACAGTGAACTTGAACTAATGTACTAGAGGTGGGTTGCTCATTTCAACAGTTGCCTGAATCATTACTGGATAAGTCCATTGGATACTATATCATAAACTAATGATATTAGTGGTTTGACTTATCCAGTCCTTACCATAAAGCCAGCCACTAGGCTAAGAACTTTAAATACATCACTGAATTTAAGAATAAGAACAAAATGATGTTGGCACAGTTATTCTTCATATTTCACAAATACAGATTCCTAGGACCCATTGGAGGCATACTAAACCCAAATTTTCAGAGGTGGTGCCCAGAAAACTGCCTTTGAGATCCAACAATCTTAATGTGCTTCTAAATCTTCAGAGCTGCTACTGTGAACTCCAAAGCATGTGACATTTTTATTCTGGGGAACAGTTTCAATTAATAAAAAAAAAATAATCATTTCAATTCCAAAAATAACAATTTCAATTAACCTGGGCTGCCTTGCGCTTAATGACATATAAGCGCCCCAAATAGTATGAAATACCCCAGTGACAAGCACATAAAACATTTAGCTTAAAGTGAGACTGGCAGAGATGCTGCTTTGGAGAAAGGTGTCTTTGGGGGCCCCAAGTGGAACAGGCTTGAGATATAGAAAATGGTCTGAGTTTAAGGAGGACAACACAGCCAGGATTCAAAGGAAGCCCTGGCATGTTGTCAGACTGCAGCACCTCAGCACTGGGAGGGACCTGAGGCACCTTCAAATCCAACGGTTTTCAAACTATATTCCAGAGACCCCCTAGGGTTCCTTAGATACTGCCAAGGAGCAAGGTAGAAGCTGAGCATTCAGGGTTTGGGCTTCCCTCAACCTCTCTTTTAACTGTTTTGCATAGTGGGTTTGATCTAGAATTATCTTTGAAGGGAAGGGATAGGAGAGATGGGAAGAAAATAAAAAGAAAGGAACTTGTTCAGTTGACAAGTCCACACATGCTTCCTGAGCATTTGTGTACCAGGTGGAACCAGTGCTTGCATGGTGGATACTAACATTAATACACAGCCTCTGCCTGCATCTATTAAGGATCTTTGGTTGCAAGAAACAGAAATCAACTCCAGCTAACTTAAACGAGTAGTCAGATTCCCTAGAAGATTCCTCAGGGTAGCTCTAGAATGAACCGGAGAATTGAACAATCACTTTTCGGTAGGGCAAGAGCCATGAAGCTCTAGGGATCAAAGTAGGGGGAGCTCGTGGACAGACTTCTTAAGACTAAAAACAGAATGATTCTGCTCTAATCAGTGTCATTCCTCTCAAGAACCAAACACTCAGGAAAAAGCTAGAGTCTGATCGTCCCAATTTGCATGATGCTCACCTAAGTCAAAAACGTGGAAATATGGAAGGGCTGATAGCAGAGTAGATTTGAGAATCTCCAAAGGCAAAGGCGGGTATTGTTGACAAAGGAAGGTAGGATAAATGCTGAATAAACTAAAAGAGCAGCTGTCCACTAGATTTCCCACAAAGAGCTTAGTTTCAAAGGGGCGGTCTTGAAGATATACATATTTTTTGTTCTGCCCAACAGCTCCCATGTCTGAAGCTTTCTGCCTAGTAATCCTTGTCTCCCATTCTAACTGTGACATGAATAGATACTGGTATGTTCCCGACCTGGGATGAGTGATATGCTCATCACGGCTGGTATGTTCATCACCCTAGTCATGGTGAGTGGTCCTGGGGTGGGCACCTGACCCATTTTAGGCCTATCAGGGACTCTCCTTGGGATATTTAAACTTTAATCTGAGTCCTCAAGGATCACTGGCAGCCATCCATTCCCCTCCACACTCAGGAAGCTAGTCACAGAGAATGAAGACACAGAGTTGAGAGACAGAGAGAGATGTGGCTTTATTTGAGCCTCAGGCTCTAGTTGTCCCTGAGGCTAAATCACACCCCTGCTCATATCACTATGACATAAGAAAACCTAATATTCTCAACAACAAATAAGCTAAATACAATAATTTTTCTTGGTCTAAGTTAGTTCAAAGTGGGATTCTATCATTTGCCATAAAAAGTATCCTCCGTAATTTAAGTGCATAAATAGCTGAACACCAGAGCATCTTTGGGACAAGTGATATCAGAATGATCTGGTATTTAGAAGAGAATGCATAGCTCTATTAGTTCTCACTTTCCAAGCACCTAGACTGAGTCAGGCATGCTATAGATACCTGACATACATTATTTGATTTACTTTTTGTATCACTCCTGCAAGGTCATATTATCTCCATCTCATAGGTAAGAAACTGAGGCCAGAGAAGTTAAGTAACTCAAACACAACCGCCAAATGGCAAAATCTGGATTAAAATCTGACCCTGAAACACACTTTCTCTGTCCTGCAGCCAGAAGCACAGAAGCACTCTTTATTCTTTCCAACAATGGACAGGTCCCCCAGGAACTTACCCCAAATTACAATCAAATGGCATCACTGGCCCCTTAAAATATGAAATCTTTTTTTTTAAATTTTTTTGCTAAGTCTACATTTGACGTTAATTAGCACCTCATTATAGCCCACTGTTGTTTAGGATATTACTGGGGAGTGGAGTTTGCAAACATATTTCAATAGTGCTTTGACCCCTCAGGCCACCATGACTGTTGCATTTCTCTCTGTGTATAGTTTTTACAACTCTCTATTGTTCATTAGGATAAGAATTTATAAGCCTGACACCTTGGCCAGGGAAAGGCGCATCACTATTTCTGAGTTAAGGCCCTTCTGGGAGGGTGGAGTGTGGGGCAGAGTGCTTTTTTTGTGCAGCAGGCGGGGATGCATGTTATTTGTAGTCAGGCCGTATCACCACCACCACAGTACAGTCTTCTCTGCAGATGCAGATGGCGCTCCGGGGTGGAAGAAGCAGCGTGTCTTAAGTCAGACAAGCTATCATTTCTGCCAGGCTCTGGTTCCACCCAGCTGTGTGATCTTGGGCAAGTCACTGCCCTCTCTGGGTCACCATCTTGCCAAGAACAAAATAAGAAGGCTATTTGATATCATCCTGTCCTATCAAACCTTCTCCATGAAATGCTGGCACAGCACAAGATGCTCTGTATAAAAGGAGTTCTGGAGTCAAATAAACATGAGAAAAGCCACATTCAAGTTGAATTGGCTTTATTATATTACCAACAGTTTCCTAGAGGCTTGAATATACTATTTTTCTCATCATTACTCTGCAACAAATGACGTAGCATTTTCCAGACTTTTCCCTCCCCTTTGATAATGAAGGAATCTGATCTTCTATCCAAGAACAACTTTTAACATCCCACAGGACATGGCTTTTTCTTGGAACATAGTTTGGGAAACCCTGGATCAGAGGATGTGTAAATGTTCCTCTGTGCTTTCCTCTGTACCACAGAAAGCCCTGTTCCTTACCTCAGTGCCTGCCCTTGTCTCACTAAATTCTATTTTTCTGGTACCATCCTGCCTGGATCTATTCACTTCTCTCCATTTCCACTGTGGCTTCCTTAACCCAAGCTCCACCATTCCTTCTCTCTCTCCCCTCCCCTGCCTCCCCCTCCTCTTTCCTTCACCCCCTCTTGTCTCCCTCCCTTCTTCCCTCCCTCCCTCCTAACCATTCTCCATGCTTCCCCTCTTGATCTAACTGTAATCCTGCCCCCACAAAGCAGTCAGAAGTCTTTAAGAGGCTAGGCCAGGTCCTTGATGGCTTAAAATGCTGTAGTAATATGCCACTGCACTTGACATAAATCCCAAGGCCTTATAATGGCCTACCAGGCTCTACACAAATCTGGACCTAGCCTACCCCCTGATCCGCTTATCCCACTTGCAACGTCTGCCTATTCTGCAGCCACAATGTTTTGGTACCTACTGTTTCCTCTGTCCAGTACTGTCCTCGGATCCTCACATCACTTATCACTTGTAAGTCTCACCTCAAGCATTAGCTCCCTGACTTCCCAGCAGGGGTGTCCCCACACTCCTCAGGCAATCTTTTACATGTGCCCCAGTGTCTTCCTCATAGAAGTGTTGATATATTTATTGCCTATGTCCTCTCTGAAGGAATGAAAATTCCTTAAGAGCAAGGCCCTCATCTGCTACTTCATGGCTACATCCCAAGAATCTATAATAGTACTGAACACAACTCAAAAAAAAAAAAAAGTATTTACAAAAGTAAATACTTTTCCTATGAGTGAATGAATGAATGCATCAGTGAACATTTCCCCAATAGACATGAGTTCCCTGAAAACAGAGGTATGTTTTATACTCTTTCAAGTTCCTACTGTGTGATCCCAAACCTTTCTAAGGCTATTTTCTCTTTTGTAAAATGGAGATAAGAGTAGGTACCTCACAGATGTATGATGAAGATTAAGCAGAACTTTTAATATGTTCCTAGCAAAAGTGCCTGGCAAATGTAACAGATCCAAATATGGATGATAATTTACTTCCATGTGAGTATTCATGGAATCCACAGTTTCTAGGGCAGTGTCCAGCACAGAGTAGACTCTCAATAATTGTTTGCTAAATGAATGAATGAATGAATGAATGGAATGAATGATTGTTCTAACAATGCCCCAGTCGAGCAGATATATGAGGCACTATGCACATGCTCTCAAAGTCTGCCACAATCCCTCCAAGTGGGTGGTATGATCTAAATATGATGCCCTAAACAGAGAATAAAAGCCTCTGGAAGGTTGTGGAGTACTCTTCCCCCCCACCCAAAGCTCTTAAAAGTAGAGACAAGCCACTACTCTGAGATACAGCCCTGCCTGTGAGAGGAAGAATGGATGAAATGCTGATGGACTTCCAGTTAAGTACTAGTCCCCACCCCAGGCATAATTAATACACACATTCCCTGTCCTCACAGACCCACAGCCCAATGGGAGAAACAGGCAAACATGAATGACAGTACAGGAAGATGAATGCTATAGGAGCTGCCATCCTGGCACAGAGGAGGGGGGCCCGAAACAGATGTAGGAAGTCAAGAAATGCTTCCTGAGAAGGGGAACCCTCTTACACTGTTGGTGGGAATGCAAACTAGTGCAGCTACTCTGGAAAACAATATGGAGTTTCCTCAAATTTCAAACAGAACTACCCTAGGACCCAGCAGTTGCACTACTAGGTAGTTATCCACGGGATAAAAACATAGTGATTTGAAGGGACACATGCACCCCAATGTTTATAGCAGCAATGTTCACAGTAGCCAAACTATGGGAAGAGCCCAGATGTCCATCAATAGATGAATGGATAAAGATGTGGTCTATATATACAACGGAATATTACTTGGGCATCACAAAGAATGAAATCTTGCCATGTGCAACGATGTGGGTGGAACTAGAAGGTATTATGCTAAGCGAAATAAGTCAGTCAGAGAAAGACAAATACCAAATGATTTCACTCATATGTGGAATTTAAGAAACAAAACAAATTAACATAGGGGAAGGGAAGGAAAAATAAAATAAGAGGAAAACAGAGAGGGAGGCAAACCGTAAGAGATGCTGAACTCTAGGAAACAAATTGAGGGTTGCTGGAGGGAAGGTAGGTGGGGCGATGGGTAATTGGGTGATGGGCATTAAGGACGGCACTTGATGTAATGAGCACTGGGTGCTATATGCAACTGATGAATCACTAAATTCTACCTCTGAAACAAACAAACAAACAAACAAAAATTAAATGCTTCCTGGAAGGACTAATGCCCTAACCAAGAGTGAAGAATGAGAAAAACTCAGCAAGAAGAGGGGGTGTGTAGAATTCTGGTGAAAAAGGACCACACTGTTGATTGGTTAGAAGGCACATGGGAGAGGGGCATGTTAGGGATGATGCAAAGGAGCCTGGTTTGGGCAATCCTGTGGTGCGTACCGCCCAGGTGAATGATATGCCTTCCAAACTCCTCCACGTGACTGGCTAGGTCATACTGGTGTTAGACCTGAATAATTTGCCTTTATCAAATATGCAATTCTTGAAAGTCCCAGCTTTTCTCTGCATCCTCCACTCTGCCATCAGAAAGTGTCTGTTGCCAAAAGCTGAGCATGAACAGCAAAAACTTCGGTCTAATGAGAGTGTATGAGCATGGGTACGTGTTTGTGTACGGGATTCCCTGGGGGGTTCTTGTAAATGAAGAGCTCACTTCAATGACCCTATCATGGTAATTAATACACTCCCTCAACAGACTGTGCTGCTGGAAGCAAGATACAAAGCTGTGCTCAAATAGGGGCAGATGTGATGTCAGGAAATTTGAACAGTCTTTGGAAAGTATAGAAGGTCCTTGAAGCATGGGGAACATCAATAGATAAGAAGGCTGTTCTCAGTAGGAGTTTTCATATACTGCTTTGGAGCTGACAAAGCACTTTCATAATCATTATTTTATTGAATCTCCCAAGCATTATGACTGTTCAAGATGACAATATTTGGGTAATACAGGAAGGTGCCTCCCAAACTGAAAGACGTAGATTGAATTTCCATGTCATTATTCATAGCAAGTATACAGCAAAGGTATACTGAGCCTGAAGGAGAAAAAAATGGCTTCTATCCATTAGGGCAGGAAGGAGGATTATTTAGTTCAGAATGGAAAAATGTTGGCAATGCCCATTTGGATACCACCCAGTGAGAGATAACTAGAAGTAACCAACTTCTAGTATCCCAGTCTCATTGCCAGGATATCCCTACTGTGGAGATGAATGCAGAAAAATGTCAACCAAGTATAGCCCACAGGCCAAGTCTGGCCTCTTACCTGTCCCTGTAAATAAAGTTTTATTGAAACACAGCCATACCTGTTCATTCATGTACTGTCTATGGCTGCTTGCACATAATGACGTCAGAGTTGAGTAATTACAAGAGATATCATTAAGCCATAAAATCTAAAATACAACACTTTGCTGACCCTGATGTTGAACCTGGTACAGCAACACACACTGTTGAGACTTACTGAACACCCATTCTTAACATTCTTTTCCCTGGTCACCACTACAATAGGCAAGGGTAATGTTTGGTCTGTATATATTGTTACAACTATACCAGTTGCTTATGGTTGGTACCCACTGTAATTGGTTTATGCCTGTGCCCTGCTGATTGTTAATTTTTAAAAATAATATCCCAATCATAGAGGCAAGAAAGGTAAATGCTCAGTTTCCCAACCTTCCTTGAAGTTAGATGTGGCCAAGTGACATAGTTCTAAACAATTAAATGGAAGCAGAAATCTGCTGAATGAATTCTGGGAAAGCTTTAGCTTTTCTTTCTTCTTCCTTCCTGGACAGTAATATGATGCCTGGCACTGAGGCAACCATCTTGTGAACAAGAGGTAGAGAGATAGAAAGATCCTAAGTCCTTGGGGGCATCTTTGAACAAATGAACCAATGTTAACAACTGCCTATATCCAGGCTTATTCCTAATTGAGAAATATAAAATTCTATCTGTTTAAGGCTCTATTATTTGGGAGCCATGTTTGGTGCTACACACATTCCCAACTCATACAATCACCATGGGCCTCCAGTATTTTAGGTCCCATTAGCAAGGTCATCCCTGTGGTGTGAATGTTACATCAAGCTCTTCCAATATCCATTAGACTCATCTAACTCCCTTGATCTGCTTCAATGCTCACCACATAACATTTGATTAGAATTTGCCTGATGAATGGGCTGTGTGAGTCAGAGATAGCAATTCTAGTCCTAGTTCTGCCACTTATTGGCTCTCAATCCCTGAGCATCCTTCTTGCTCTTCCTAGATTTTCAACTTCTTCATCTGTAAAATAAACAGGCTAGACTTCAGTCTCTACTTTTTCCACCTGTTCTCTCATTCTATAATTCTATCTTTAATTCTAAAACTGCATAAAGAAAGAAGGTGACAACTGTAAATGAGCATTGAAATAATGATGACCTTCCTGGTGATTGTGTGTGGGGTTGATGATAACATAACTCATTGCTTAATAAAAGGAAAACGAGAAACTTAAAAGAGGACAGTTCTTACTAATGGAAAATTCAAAACTTATAAGGAAGACAAAAGACCGTGTAGAGGATAATGCCTGCTCTGGTGGGCTTCCAAGCCTTCTTTTCAGTAAGCCCCAAAAGAGCAGTACCAACACCAGGAGCCTCATTTGCTCCTTAAAAATGGTCTGTTCATCTGTTGATTGATATGAATAACATGTAAATTACAACTTTATTTTTTTCCACTAAGACAAAAATAATGGCCAACACTTAATAAGCAAGTCAGCTACGAATGTATACCAGGCATATATATCTGCCTCTCCCGAAGCTCAGAGGCTTCCTTTCCTACCAAAACAAAAGCATTGCCTGTACAAGTAACTCATGTGCTCAGTACTTTATAATTAAGAATATTTTATTCTACTTTGCATTTGGTCTTCATGATAGTATGTGAAGGATACAGAATCAGAATAATTATCTCATGTTGCAAATGATAAAAGCTGAGGTCCAAAAAGCCTAAGCGATATGAAATGGCTGTCCAGGTTAGGTTCAGGACTGAAACTGAACCCCAACCCATTTTACTCCATGCCTGGAGGTCATGAACACAACCACCCTGTCCATACCAAATGTGAGGTGTTGCTTATGTCTATATCCAGGCATGTCTGGCAGGTGACTCTCTCCAAAGTGATCCAATGCCTCACTGGGTGACTTCCAGGCAGCAGCTCCACTATATTTCTGTTTCGACCGTTGTCAATGAAGCATCAACATATTATCTCAAATAGATAGCCCTGACAGCAAGTTCAATGCCTTACAGTAACATAGTAATGGCTGATTCTAAAAAAATTAAGATTAGAAACAGGAAAATGAAACAAAGTGGAAGTAAAAGATATGAATTGATTCTTGGTCTGAGGAATCAATAAAGGATAACTATGGTTCATTATGGGTCTCTAGGTCTAAGCCTGACCCTAAATACCAGGCTATCATACAGTTGTCCTTGCTCCTGGCTTCCAGGTCACCACTCTTAGAACCTCTCATTCATTCATTCACTCAGCAACATAGGAGCAGAGACGAACAAGACACTTGTCTAGATAGGCTATAGCACATTCAGCTTGAGAGCAAGGACTCAGGAGGCAGAGATTAAAATATCTTTCGGTGCCTTGATTTCCCCATCTTTAATGATAGTCATAATGGTTAATACTTATTAGGAAATACCCTGACGCCAGCCACAGCTCTGAGTGCTTTAAATGTATTAACTCATTTAATTCTTATGACAAATGAGGTAGGTAGGCACTCTTTTTCTCCCTTTTTACTTGTAGACAAGAAAAACCCTGAGGTGCCAAGAGGTAAAGAAACTTGGCCAAGGCCACACACCTAGGAAATGGTGACTCTGGGCAGTATAGCCTCAGAATTCATGCTCATAACCACTACACTATACAACATGTAGCCAATTTTATCCAGTAGAACTTTCTGCTCTGATGGAAATGTTCAATATGGTAGGGTCTAGGCACATAGAGCTAGTCCAATATATAGCCATTAGCCACACATGGCTATCAAGCTCTTGATATACAAACAAGGAACTGAATTATTTTATTTTATTTTATTTAGTTTAAATTAATTTAATTAATTGAGATATAAATAGCCATACACGGCCAGTGGCTATTGATTGCACAGCAGAGTTCTACACTGCAAAATGCAGATAGTAATGCTATATTCATTATAGACTCAGGGCTTTTGTGCAGTAAATGTCTGCAAACTGCTCAGTACAGGACTGGTACATAAAAGACGCCCAATCTATGTGAGCTACTATTTAGCATTGAACAAAGATTAATCTGTAATCTCTTATCTGAATTATAAAATCTAAAATGCTCTGAAAACAAAATTGTGTGCGTGTGTGTAACTCATTTTGGCAGCAAATCTAAGCTGATCTGAATTAATTCAGTGGCACAAACTGACCTGAACTGACAGAACACTGCTTATTGTGTTTTTATTTATTACCCATTTTACTGCAGAAATATTAATGTGTTTGATTATGGTGCTGCCCCAAGCCTGGCAGGGGGTGTTACATAATCTATAATATACATATCATATTGGCTCTCTCAGATCTGAAGCATTCTAAATTTCTGACACATATCTGACCCCTAACATTTTTTTTAATTTTTATTGTTATGTTAATCACCATACATTACATCATTAGTTTTTGATGTAGTGTTCCTTGATTCATTGTTTGTGCATAACACCCACTGCTCCATGCAGAACGTGCCCTCTTTAATACCCATCACCAGGCTAACCCATCCTCCCACCCCCTCCCCTCTAGAACCCTCAGTTTGTTTTTCAGAGTCCATCGTCTCTCATGGTTCATCTCCCCCTCCGATTTCCCCCCCTTCATTCTTCCCCTCCTGCTATCTTCTTCTTCTTCTTTTTCTTTTTTCTTAACATATATTGCATTATTTTCAGAGGTACAGATCTGAGATTCAACAGTCTTGCACAATTCACAGCGCTCACCATAGCACATACCCTCCCCAGTGTCTATCACCCAGTCACCCCATCCCTCCCACCCCACCCCCCACTCCAGCAACCCTCAGTTTGTTTCCTGAGATTAAGAATTCCTCATATCAGTGACTGACGCCTAACATTTTAAATAGGGGATCACAGACCTGCATTTGCATTTCTATACTGGGTTAGCTAGGATGGACAGAGTAGAGAGAATGGGGCTTGACCTGGAGGCCTAAATTCTTGCTAGTATTGCTGTAGGAGAAGGGAAGCAGTCATTCCAAGGCAAGCTGGAGCAGAGGTGGGCCTGGAACCATCCCATGGGGAGCAGGCAGACTCAAGAATGGGACAAGGGGCACCCACAGCCGTGATCTTCCTAGGGCAGCCACCTTTCCAGTTATTACTTTATGAATCTGTTCAGTAAGTTTATGTAAATAGTCCTGCAGGGAATGGGGCATAAGGTTCTTATTTATTTAGTGAGTTAGCTATTGTAGAAGCTCCTCCGGGACTCCAGGCTGATGCTGCACAGAGCTACTGCCTCTGGCTCTTTCTCTTCATCCCCACCCCCATACTACCCCTACATTCCAGAATGGCAGGGGTTCACACAAATTGTGCCTGCCTTACATATCTCTCTCTCATATTGCTAGCTGGCTCCAGTACTGCAAATGTCCCCTGCTAGCCTCATCCTTGAGACCATAGAGATCCCACCCCGAAAGTCAATGCAATCAGGTAGAATCTGTACTTCTTCACTGTGTGATTTGCGGCAAATCACTTGGACTCTCTCAACCACAATGAGCTCATTTATTAAAAGGAGCAATAATACCCCTTTAGAGGGTTCTTACAAAAATGAGTAATGCACCTCAAAATGTCTTAGGACAGTGCATGGGGTACTGTAAGATCTGATGGATCTCAGCCTCCTCTCAGCGGACCTTATTTTATACACACATAGTCAGCATTTTTATTACAGTACAGAAGGAAAACCATGGCTTTGGATTAAGCCTAGTGGGCCTATATAAGGCCTACAACCCCTCTGAGCCTCAGTTTCCTCATCTGTACAAATGGGAATAATGCTTCCCTCTCAGGGTAGCATCCTGAAAGAATCAAAAGGGTACCAACATATTTAGAGAGCCCCATACACTGTCTGGCCCATGGTGGATGCTTTTGCCCCTTACCTACCCTCCCCTTCCACTAACAAGACAATAGCCCTAAAAAAAACTGACATTTTCCTTTCAACTTCGGCTGCCTAATAATTCCTAAGAATGAAGGAATTCAATACTAAAATCAATGAAGAAGAGTCACGTGGCCCTTCTTAATCAAAATCTAAAATGATGATGCCATTGCCTGCAGCCATATCAGGGGAAGCATAAGTGTGAGAAGAAGCCTTGGAACAGAGTGCTTTTCAGAGTTACCTTCTTCAGGGAAACAAGAGCCAGGCAGAGCTGGCCTCCGTCTTTAATGATAGGATATAATTCCAATTTCACAACTTAATTATGACTGAATGAAAAGGACAGCATGAAAAACTAGGTGTAGGGTAGGGAGTTTCATCTCGTTAGGTTCACTGACACCTCATTAGGGACTTTGAAAAACATTCTGCTTGTATTTATTTTGAAATACTATTTGTTTATTTACTTTTTTTCCAAGTTTGGTGTCTTGAAGGAAGCTTCTGACACATCTCACAACTTGTTGGGACATTCTGCTTCCATTTTGCTACTATCTCAGTTTTTTTCCACGTTTATCTGGCTCCATTTATTTGACTTGACACAAGTAGGAAAATGGGATCTTTGAATTTTTTTTTTCAGCTCATCAACCAGCACTTCTGGTTCCCCACTTTGAACTGCAGGTTCTTTCTCAGGTTATGATAATTGATACCATAGGATCAGAGCTGCCAGAGTAATCTTCCAAAAATATAAGCTGGATCATGTCATGTCCCTGTTCCAAATCTTCAATGGTTACCTGTTGTTTATAGGATCATGTCCAAACACCAAAGCATGGCATTCAAGTGCCTCAGACCTCATTTCCTACTTTCTTCTTTCAAAATGTCTATTCTGGTTATAATGGGGCTACTTAACATTCCCCAGACCCAAAAGAAAAGTATCATGATGTTCATGATGCCTCCATCTTCTTTCTCAATTTCCCTCATGACCAGTGAAAACATCACTCATCTCTTAAAATTCAGTTCAAAGATTCAGTTTTCTGTCAAAGTTTGCTTGTTTTTCCCAATCAGAAAACACCCCCTCACTCCTTTGCACTGCCAGTACAAAGATTCTCAGTACTAGGACTACCTGTCTTGAATGATGATAGTCAGTGGTCCATGTCTGCCTGCCCCAGTAAACTGCGAGCTCCTTGAGGACAGATCCCTGCCGTGGTTACCTTCTGTTCTCTACTACTGCAACACATGACAAGGTAGGTCCCAACAAGTTGTGAGATGTGTCAGAAGCTTCCTTCAAGACACCAAACTTGGAAAAAAAGTAAATAAACAAATAGTATTTCAAAATAAATACAAGATTCAACATTTCTCCTAACAATATCCTTCTCACTCCTTTCCTTGCTCTCTTGAGTAGAAGATAAAAGGGTCAAGTTAAAGTTAGAATATGGGGAATTCTGCATTTCCCTGAATTCTCCCAAAGGTGTGAGTCTTGGGTGTGTTCTAATAAAAATAAAAGGGTTAAGAAGTGCCACCCTGTAACACCAAGTTAAGTCATGCAATGATATGATAAATCCATAGGAAAAAAAAAATCGCTGTTCTTGGTCACATCATGAGGTTTAGGATTCTTTTACTTGACTCTGATTTGCAGCACTGTTCACTGCACCACACCATGGCCAAAGGAGGAAAAATCTGATGACATTTGGAACCAAAGAGAGTGTGTTGGTCTCCTAAGTACTATGCACAGTTTATTTATTTGGAAATTCTGCCACTACTGCATGTTAAACCAACTGTGGACCTGAATTAATTGTTCCGATATGGCAAAGGGATTTGGGAGTTAGGAGATGTGGGTTTTAATTTCCTGCAAATTGCTAACTGTTACAAAACTGCAGGATGGCTTTTGGCAAATCTCTTCTTTGAGATTCCATTCCTCAACTGTAAAGCAATAAACTTTAAAACTATAGACCAATCCCCACCTTGCAACTTTGTTATATGGATTGGATGAGATGATGTATATAGAAAAGTGCTTTGTAAATCATAAACTGTTCCATCAGTGAAAGTTAGTACTAGTTATTGGTATTAGGAATTAACTAAGGATAAAATTCATTCTCACATCAGGACCATTTGTTATTAAAAAGGCAGTTCCATATCATGGTAGAGAGAATGGGCTTTGGAGGCTGACACCCCCATGTTTAAGAATTGGCCCCATCACTTGCTAGCCAGGTGATCTTGAGTAAGTCATATAACCTCTTTGATGTTCTTATTCTATAAAATGGGGATGAGATAGGATTTTTGTGATTGTTATTAAAGACTAATGCATTTCTAAAAGATAGATTTCTATTAATCATAGCAAAATAATTTAAGTATTGTATCAAATATAACACAGAAATTACAGTGAGAGCACCAAGGATGGAGCAAGTTTCATCAAGGAGCTGGTTTTGGAAAATAAATAGAAATTTTCAAGAAAAAAATTTCAGGAGAATTTGGTTGGGAAATAATATTCTAAGCAAAAAGGAATAGCAAGTGTAGTAAATAGCAGAAACAAGAATGTCTTGAAATCTTGGTTTCTCTTCATTCTGCTTTCCTATATATAAATTGAGAATAGAAATGTCTGCCTTTCTCCTATTTTTCTGAGATGTTCTGAAGGTGTATGAGATCATGAATTCATAACACAATTCACCCCAAGGCAGGAAGAATTATACACACTCAATATGGCCATCATCTCTCCCCAGCACTAGCCTCTGATTGGTAACCACAAGGGCAAGTAATCACCATGACATCATTTGGGGCCATGGAGAAAGGACTCCATAAGGATGGAAAAATTTCTATCACTCTTCCACTGGTCTCAGTTGCATTTCACCAAATGGATTAGGATATGTCAAGACATTCAGAGAGGTGAGGTACAGGTGTAACATGGTCTCATTATCTCTCAGTATTCCTATGGGCATGTTTTCTTAAGTCCCTACTCCACTGGAGAACATCTTTAAAAACAGAACCACAGACAGAATGATAAACTATAACAGAATTTTCCAAGCAGAAGCAATTGGTGATGGGATTGGGGGAGGGCGGGAGATGAATAATAGCTAAGTAGGTCAAAAGAAAAGTATTTTGGGAGCTCTCTTGTTCTTCTATCAAAATGGAAACATTCTACCTTGACAAAGCTCTCAGGTTTTAGGCAACCTTGTAATTTACCCTCTATAGAAGATACAGTTCCCTTTGTTCTGTGAAGTCATGCGGTGTTGAGTGACAGGGCATGCATAGAGCCCAGGTGCGCCCTTCCTAGCTGTGTAATCTCAGGCAAGGCATTTAGCATCTCTGATCCTCAAATTTCCCACCTTGAAAATGAAGGAATGACTAATCCATTAAGTCTCTTCTGGCTCTTATTTAGCTCATGTCTGAGACCCTGTGCTATGTACTGGGGGAGGAGGACACAGGCTGGGCCATGTTCAGCTTGTAGTCATTCATGGCAAGAGAAGTCTGACAGCCACCAAACATCTACCACGTACAACACACTGTGTTAGATTCTTAATATCTATGTTCTCATCTTAACCATCATACCAGTGCTATGTCACACTGGAGTATTAGCAGGTCATGACCAATCCCTGCCACACCTCCAAGTCCAGAACCAGTTGAGAGATCCATACAAAAACCAGATGGAGAGCAAACTCTCAGCTTTATTGTTGATGAAGCTGAGTTGGAGAAAATGCCAGCATGTGACCAGAATCCAGCACCCTGCAACTTTTCCTTTGCCTAACTCCCTTGCAGAGCAACCTTCTGCGTAAAGGCATATGAAGAACCAGTGCGTCCTTTACGCAAGCAGATGCAAAAGTGAACTCCCAGACAAGGCTAACCGCTCTGTGACAGTTCCTCTGCCCACATTCAGTAAGCAGTTAAGGCATTCCTGGTCCATTGAGAGGCATGAAGGAGCAAGTGGAGAGAAAGCAGGAGTTTTCTGCTCCTACTTTTCCTTTCCTGGTGATGGATTAGGAGCTCTTTCTCTGTGGAAATGGGGGCCCTCATATCGGATAAGCAGCCACTCCAAAACTATGATTAGCCATGTTTGCAGGCTCTCCATGGGGTCAAACAAACTGCCTCAGGGGACCCAGCTAGGAAGGGGCTGGACCAGGGTTTGTATTCAGGTCTTCCAAATTCCTTTCTCTTCCCACTATACTACATGAAGCCATGTGCACACACACACACACACACACATGCACACAAACAACCTTGGTGCAAGACAGTGTCATGAGCATTACATGAATGATAGAAATGCCATAGATTGTTTTAAAATGTAGAGTGTAAACATCTAGGTTTTCACATTAACTTGCCAACTCAGCTTCTCAATTACTGTGAATGTACATTGTATATAGATTGTGAGTGTGCATGCATATATATATACACACATGTATATATATTTGTGTGTTTATGTGGCATTATCTTGTAGCCCTGTAGTACTGGGAATATAATGGTCACTATGCTATCAGACTATATATATATATATATATATATATATATATATATATATATATATATCATCATATATATATATATGATATATATATATATCAATATATATATATATATATATATCATCTTAGATTTCTATAGACCTTATTTATCCAGACTCACGAACTCGTATGAAAATAAGCAAATTTAGAATTAAGCACTAGCATTCTAAAAAGTTACCTTAAAAAAATGTTCTTTCTACAATATGTTACTCTCACTCCTACTTCCCTAAATATGGTTTAAAAAGTCAAGCTGTCATCATCATCAACAGCTCCTACATGGGGCTGTACTGCAGCACTGAGTCTGAGGCTGTAGCATGTTAGAGAAGTCATAAGCTACCTGTGGTCTGCACCATTATGCCTTGTCAGGACACATGTCCACCTGAGTAATATTGGGATATCTGCTCTTTTCAACTTACCTATTTTTGATTCATTACAGGCAATGGGCTAGATAGTAAGAACCATCAGATAAATGATTAAATATTGGACAGTTGATTTCTCCTTGGAGTCTTCTCATATTTTATACCAGGAAGCAGTCTAGCATAATAGTTTAAGACTGTACACTCTGCAGTCAGATGCCACCTGGTACTTTTTAGCTGTGTATGCTTAGGCAAGTGTCTTCACTTCTCTGAATCTTATTTTCCTTATCTATAACACAAGAGTAATAATGGCACCTTCCTCATAGGAGTGCATTCTAAAGGTTAACTGAGATTATTCACATAATTAGCAATATGCCCAGCACATACTAAGCAGTTAGAAAGAATACGATCACTGCTACTGTATAAGCAGAAAATATAGTGACAATGGCTCTGAATCTAGGTTCAACCTGTCATTGTTTTTTATTATTATTACTATTATTATTATTATTTTACCACTACTCCTACTATTATATTTGAATCAAGGGGGATTTAAGACCTGGTTTTCTGATTTTTCTGATATATTTATGTGGTAAAAAAAAAGATAAAAATTATAAATAGTATAGATTGAGGTATTTTATCAGGGACTTGCATTGAATGAACTATTAATTTAATCAAGGCACATTTAGGAGTAAATTCAACAGTCTTAAACAACACAGACGTTCTGTATTATTAGGTATGGGTTTATTGTGTTGGATGGGCTTTGCTTACTTGTTTGGTTTTTAATTAGCTCAGTGTCAAAGTACACACATTTTAGTCCCATTTGAAATTCAATATATGTAATCCTTGGCTTACTTCAATTCCTGGTTTCTATAAGTTCCTTTCATTTTTTTAAGAAATACCTATGAATAGCATATAAATGATAATGCTAGCAATAAAACAGCGATGCTATATATGTACTTTTGCACTTTTCATAGAACTTTACATTCTTTTCTACTGATTTCCATAAGGTGCATGCGTCTGGTACACTCAGCCCACTCTATAGATGGGAACACTATAGAAGTGAAGGAATAAAGAGAGGAGAGCCTCGCTTATAATAGTACTATAACGTAAGCTGTGGGGGAGGCCAGTAAACAATCTAAAATCTGGATCACAAACCCCATGAGGAAGGAGAAGGGGATAGGCCATCACCACGGAGGAGCCAGAGGAAAGAAAGTGAGGTACTCAGAAAACACTGGACTCAATTATCTAAGACCTTTCCACCCTCTAACATTCTATATCTCTATGAAAAAGAGCTTTCAGGAATCAAACTAATTGGGTCTGGAATGAAGTCAGTCTAGCCTTTTCCCACAGAACATGCTATACAGAAAGAAAAGGCCTCCAAAGATCTTCTTGGCATAGCTGCCCTGCTGTTGTCCTTCACTAGACCAGGGACAAGGTTTCTGTTGAAATAGCAAAAAATGAAGAATGGAATACACCAGCCCCTTGACACTTCTGAGTTCCCCACCAGACAAGTCAATCTCCCAGACTCCCACAAGATGGGAGCAGGAGAAGCCCACTGAAGCTCAGCTTGAGCACGTAAGCTTTCTAGAACACAGAAAACAAAACACAGCAGTTCCATGACTATTCATTTGGAAGGGACACATCTTTTTCAAAACATGGGTCTTAAAAGTGGATTGTCGACTTTTGCTTTTATTGCCTTTGGCTTTTTGTTTCAAATCCAAAAAGTCATTCCCAAGATCGGTGTCAACAAGCTTACCCCTTATGTTTTCCTCTAGGAGTTTTATGGTTTCAGGTTTTACATTAAAATCTTTATCTATTTTAAGTTGATTTTTGTGTATGGTAAAAATAGGGGTCCAGTTTCATTCTTTCCCATGTGACTGCCTGAAAACAGAATATGGAAGAGATGCCTGAACTCCCGTGTTCATTGCAGCATTATTCACAACAGCCAAGATATGGAAACAACCTAAATGTCCATCAACAGATGAATGTATAAAGAAAATGTGAGATATATATATATATGTAATGGAATATTATTCAGCCATAAGAAAGAACATCTTGCTGTTTGTGACAACATGGATGGAATTTGAAGGCATTATGCTAAGTGAAATAAGTCAGACAGAGAAGATAAATACTGCATGACATCATTTATATGTGGAGTCTAAAGAAAAAAAAAATAAAACTCAGAGAAACAGAGAAACAGTAGAATAGTGGTTGCCGGAAACTAGGGGGTGGGGGAAACAGGGAGAAGTTGGTACAAGGATACAAACTTTTAGCTCTAAGATGAATAAAGGTCTGAGGATCTAATGTAAAACATGGTAACTGTAGTTGATAACATTGCGTTATATAACTGACATTTGCTAAGAGAATAGTAGTGTTCTAGATAAAGATATAGATAGATGATTAGATAGATAGATAGATAGATAGATAGATAGATAGATAGATAGATAGATAGATGATAGATAGATGATAGATAAAAGTGGATTGTTTTCATGCAGGCAGGAATCCGAGAGGATCTGCATGCAATCTGCATGAGAAGCACAACTCTAATCTATCAATGTCACCCTTGGGGGAGACATCTAAGTTACTTGCTATTTTATGCCATTGTGGTTTTTTTTTACAGAGGATACAGTACCTTCACTTACTTTCTTCATCACCTGGCTAACTCCTATTCATCCTTCAAAACTCCACTCTAAAATTACAGTTTCCAGGACTCCCTTCCTAATGCCTAAGTTGACCTGTCTGGCTTGGATGTACTCAGTTTTATTTAATAACCTCTGTCACAAGGTCCTATCGATCTGTCTACCTCTCCTCTCCCACTCTTGGCTCTATCTCCAAGAGGATGGGGACCTTGTCTTACCTCTGTCGGCCAGCAGGTTTCCAGGGCCTGTGTATAGTAGGTGTTTCATATGTTTTCTTTCACTGATTCATTTATTGAGTAATTGAGCAATTAGTTGATTGATCTCTTTTAGTTGTTCAGAGACCTTTTATCCTCATTCAAGGCTCTCAAGTGCTTTTTGAAATGATGAAATTGCTGGACAAATGAGGAACTTCCAAGTAAGTGTAGGTCACTCTGTCAAGTCTCCAAGTGTTCTACTCTGATCCATCTATACTTGGCAGCCAGATTCTGCAGAAGGACATCTGGCTTGGTGGGTCCAGTGAATGCCATTATTCTTCACAGGGCTGGTAATAAGCAACATTGCCAATTTTATCCTTTGGACTTTTCAATTTCCCCTTTCTTCAAGCTCTGTACTTCTTTCCAGGCTTACTTTCTCATCCTTAATGCACTCAGGGCCTTCAACCTCAACTGGTTTTTCAGAACCCTGGGGTTCTGCTTCCAGCTCTATGACTAACTAGCTGTGTGACCCTGGGCATGTCACTTTTCCTCTCTGAGCCTCATTTTCCTTCATTGTTAAATAAGGTAGAATGGAAAATGACAGTCTATCATTGAATTGTAGGTAGAAAATGACAGTCTATCATTGAATCCAAGCCTAGGAGCCTGGCCAGTAGAGGGGGAACTAAGGATGCTGGCTTTAATGTAGAGTGGAGAGCTAGAAAAGTCAGGGAATATGAAATGTGCTGTCTGAAACCTGTACTCCAATCTCCTCTCTCATCTTCAGTCCTGTCAATCATCTAAGTCTTTTCTCTGTTGAGGACAATACATTATCTCCTCGATAGGACTGTTGTAAATCAAAAGGGATAATGTGTGTGAAAGAGCTCTGGAAACTGAAGTTCTACAATCATTAGGATCTCTCTAAAGCAAACCATACATATCAAATGAGGGCGCTCAATGTCTTAAATCATCATTTACCAAAGTGCATTTCATGCACCTGGTTCTGTGAGGTATTTACAGGAGTTAAAGGGGTAGGGGAAATAAGGTTCTGTGGACAAATCAATTTAAGAAACAATGGGATGACAAAGTCAAATGAGGTTTCTTTACCGAGGAGGGCTCTGCTTTGACCAGCTACCGTGCACTATGAGTCTAAAAAGGAGAACACATTTTGCAAGGTTTCCTGATCTCTTTTGGCCACAGACCACTTTTGCTTTATAGAGCATCAGTTGAGTATATTTTGGGAAATGCTGTGTTAAATGAAAGGAATGACGTGATGTGGGAATTTTGGATGCGGCTAGGGGATTCAGAGGAGATACTCAGGGCAGATGAGAGGAGCTTTTTTAGCTTGTTTCTGTTTCTACCCCAACCCTTTGGGAAGATAGTCATAAGCTGTGGAATGCTGAGGAGGGTTATGACTTGGAGTCAGTACTCCTGGGGTGCAACCCTAGCTCTGCCACCAACTCCCTGTGTGACCCAGGGTCATTCTCTGAGGCTCAGTTTGCTCACATATAAAATGGAGTGCTGGACAGCAGGAGCATCAAGACCACCAGAGACCAGTCAGATATGCCTAGATCACTGAAACAAAGTGTTTGCTGAGGGGAAAGAGAAGGATGAACAAGGCAGCATGCATATTTGATGTCACAGAAAAACCCAGCCATGCCCAGCTCTCAGATAATTGATTCGGGAGCAGGTCATCTGGAACTCAAGGTTCACTGGTAATAGTGCCCCAGACAGTAGAAATGGAGGTAAGCATGCGAGCCACCTATGCAAGAAGACTGCTGGTTGGGAGGAGGAGCCCTCTCAGCTAGCTACCCATTTTACCTCCTAGCACTTCCAGTGTGAATTAGACATCACTTATTCTGAAGCTGGGGTTTCTTCCCAGGCTGCCTCAGTATTTTCATGTGTCCCACACAACCCCACACCCACCAGCCGAATGTCCACATTTTATCAGAAACCAGGGAGGTCGGTGTCTGATGGCCTCCCAATACTCAGGGCTGCATTAATGCTGGACCACACAGAGAAAAAGCTGAGCTCACTATTCACAGCCATGCTCTTAAAATACCAGATTTATAATGTGTGGAAGTCTTTCCCAAAGTTTCACATTTGCATTTTCTACCAGTAATAGAATGAAAGCATTAACTGCAAAGCAAGGAAAACCCAGAGGCTGGATGGAATTCAAATTCAACAAGTACTTTCTGAACATCTAGTAGGCAACTGGTAGCTTCTCTGCACAGAGCAGAGGGTAAGAGGGGACTTCATTTATCAGAGTTATCAAGACCTATTACCTTCCTGACATAGCTGTTTGCTCTAATCCTCACTATGAGGCATTTGGTGACACCATTTGACAGGTAAGGGGGACTGAGAAGAAACTGTCCCAGTATCACAAATAAATAGAGAATCCAGAATTTGATTCTAATATCTGTCTGATTCTAAAGTCTGAGTCTATTTCCACTAAGACCAAGCTGCCTTACTCGTTATAGATGACAAATAAGGAATTGTTACGATCCTCAGGAGCTGATGAGGATGTGGAGAGGTGACATAGGACATATAAGGCAGAATAGTGAGAGATACACAGAACTGAGAGTCAGAAACTGTGTGTGTTTGTCCACTTGGATTTCTGAAAAAACAATAAAACTACATGTTTGTAGTCCTATTTCTATTTTTAAGACCAGTTTAAAAATACATATAAATACATATATTGATCTATTTTCTACTTCACAAAGTCACAGAACTTCAGAATATGATCTTACAAGAGGCCATATAGATCATCTTGTCTAAGTCCACTGTTTTACATATAAGAAAATGGATCCTCAGAAACTCTAAATAACTTGCCTAGGGTCATATAATAGTAAAGTAACCACAAAAGTTGGCCTAGAACCTGTGTCCCTGCTTCTTAGTCTACCACATATTTCATTGCACTGCTTCTCAACCTTTTAATGAGCCCAAGAGAGTGAGTGTCTCATTCATAGTCATCCATCATAGTCCATCCATCAATCACTATCCATCTATCATTCATCTTTCATCCATTCATCCATCTTTCCATCCTCTATCCATCTTCCTTCCATTCGCTCTCCATCCATCCACCCACTATCCATCTATCCATGGGCTTGTCCTTCTTTCTAGCCAACTCTAGTCAAGTGCCTACTCTAAACCAGGTCCCAAACCATACCCAAGTTTCCAAGCTTCCTGCCTGTTCCAGTGGCATGTTCTTAGCTCTAAACACAGTTTAAGAGTGAACCTGTACCAGATTTCTACTCCAAAGTAGCAGGCTACATATCCAAGTGTTACCAAAAAAAAAAAAAAAGAACAATATACCGGATGAAAGAAAGGTTCTCCATGGCTTGGACTTCCCATCATTTTCAGGCTGAAGTGCCTCCAGAGGCATTCTGGTATTGAACTGATGGCATATGCATGTATTTGAGCCAGGGATTATGGGAAAGTGATGGTCTGATATTTGGGAATTGGTCAAGAACTGTAGCCCTAGCTGGCCTGAAAAAAAATATTTTCCTCATGAAAACAATATTATGATTTCATTTAAAGTATATAATGATGAATGTTCGCAAAATTGGCTTGATTATATTTATCCATTCATAAATACTTGTTGAACACCAATGATGCATTTTTGTTTTTCACTTAATGCTCGCAATAAATTTATAAGGTAGATATTAACATCTCCTCCATCATCGTTTTATGGATGCAGAAACTGAGCTCAGACAGGTATGTGCCTTTCCTGATGGCACACAGATAATTAGTAGCAGAGCCAAGAGTTTGGCCCAGGACTCTTGGATTTCAAAGCTCAAACTAGACTAAGCTGCCTACCCAAATAATTTATACTCCAAAGGAAAAAGGAGTAACTCCTTGTTATGGGGTTCAGAGAAGGGCTCACAGAATAGAATTCCCACCAGGAAAGGTGGAGGTCTGAATGTGGAGAAAGCCAAAAAAGGGCATCTCCAGGAAGAGACAGAGCTTGAGCAAAGGTACAAAAACAAGGAAGCATGGGCTAGGTTCAGGAAATACATGGGCTGTAGTGATGGAGCACTGAGCTGGGAAGAAGTAGGCTAGGGACATGTTGCACATGATCTTAATCCTATGAGCAATGGGGTGCCCCTAAAGGTCTTTGAGCAGGAAGATGATGCAATAAAATGTGTGCTTTTAGGACTCTCACTCTGCTGGTTAAATAGTTTGAAAGTTTGAAGAAAGAAGACCATTTAAGAGGATAATATTTGAGAGGCTCCTCTAGAAAAGAGGGAATGATGGAGAGAACAAAAAAGAAAGAGAAAGATGTGAAGAATGCTAAAGAGGTTGGATGCATGGGCATGTGTGTGGGTGGATGGATGGATGGATGGGTGCATTGATGAATGGTTGGGTGCACTGATGAATGGTTGGGTGGATGGATGGATGGATGGATGGATGGATGGGTGGATGGATATCTGAATGGGTGGATAGACAGGCAGATGGATGAAGGGATGGCTACTTGTACTTATGCTGGAATTTCCCTATAGGAATATATTTCCCTTTCTTTGAATTCTATCTACAGTGTGTATAATTTTGGGCTCTTCCCCTAGTGAGACGTCAATAACAACCAGTAATTGTAGACCTGGCAGCTTCTGCTTCATTTTCTGGGTAGAAGGGCCAGAACATGGAAACCACCTACATATCATCTTGAGATTCTTCTGTCAAAACCATGATTTCATCATGTTTCCCCCCATTACCAACATGATAAAAATGTTACTTGTGTTGTCATTCATGACATTTGCTGAGCGCTGTACTAAGAGCATAATATGTCTGTCATCTACAAAAAGTCTAAACTTTGCTATCAGGCTTAATTTGGTTTGAACCTGGCCAAACCACTTTACTGGGTGACCTTGGACAAATAACCTAACTGTGTTCAAATTATCTATAAAATGCTGATAACACTAATTCACAGGGATGTTACAGGAATTAAATGAGTGAAGACACAAGAAGTGGCCAGTACACAGTAGATCCCAATAAATGGAAACTACGTTATTAAATAAAATTTTCTAATCCCTATAACGGAGCTCTTGTTAACTTCTTCATTCTCAAGGACCATTTGGTTCCCTGGTTCCCTTAAATATAGACTCCTGTGATGGCATATTTTGTACATCTGAAAGATTAGTGTACCCCACAAACACTCTACCACATATCCACAAATTCAATGCCCTTTTTTTTTTTTCAATTTTTGATCCCTCTCATCTCCAGTTCTTTCTCTTTCAAGGCAAATTCTCATTGTTTGGTTAAGATGACACATAACTCTCAATAGAAGAATGGCACTCTCTAGCTTCCCCAAGTGTTCTACAACGAATTAGGTCACGACTGTATCCTTAGCACTGACATCAAAGGGAGGCGCCATAGTTAGCACAGTTTGCAAGAGGCAGCCATAACCAGGTATCTGTGTGTCTGCAAAGGGCTGGCATCTGCAGCATTTGTCTTCCATACTGAAGAACACCTCAATAATGAAAAGGATGGAACGGCCTTAAAACATGGCAATAGGAAGGCAGCACAGACCAAGTGAAACTGCTCCCCTGTTTCATGAAACTGTTCATGCTCTTTCCTCTGATACCAGATGCTATTCCTCTGGCTTCACCTCTGGCTCCCTTCAGGGATTCATGGGAGAACTGAAAAAATTTTCTAATGATATCCCCATTTCAGTGTTTTCCTATTTAAATCCTGTCTCCCCCACTGGCCTCTGAGTCCACAAAGAAGGACACCGTGTTGGTCTTGCTTATTCCTGTATCCCCAAGGTCTGGTAGAATTTCTGGCCCATAGCCAAGCCCTCAGCATGTATTATTAAATGAGTGAATACATGATTGACGGAATGAAAGGAAAAGTGAAGGAGGCCATTGAGCAAACAGTTAATCCCAATCTTAAGTGCTATGCTAGAAGGAAATATAAAGCACTACAGGAGCCCAGCAGAGGGTCACTGCAATGGTATGGAATGGTAATGGAAAGGTATTCTAGGCAGAGGTGTAGGGGTGTGGTATGTGTAACATGCACACTCAGAGAATTACCATTTGTTTGAACTCAAGAAAGTACCTCCCACCTTCTTTCCTCAGTTGACTTTCCTATTTGGTTTCACCCATCTCCTGTCAAACACACCCCCACTCAGTTCTCAAAACATGACTGGCTCTTTTCAGTCCCCATATCATTGCTCATGTTCCCCTATCCCTGTCTGCCCATCTAAACCTTGACCAGCCTGTACAAGCCAAGTCTATCCCCATTCCTTCAGGAGTCTCCTCTGTGGGCTCTGTGCCCTAACCGAGGTGACCTGGATTCCTCCTTCACACAGTTGGCTCGTCCACAGCAGGGTGGAGCATTCACTCTCTTCATCTTCCCTGCCAAGCTCCCACCACACCTCATCTCTCCCCCTACCACCAGGCTGCCCTTCATCCTGCAGCCAGACGCCATGAAACAGAAATATGATACCAGGAGCGTTAAGCTGGTGTTCAGAAAACAGTTTTCATGGAACAGTGAGCTAAGCATATGATTTTTGAAAGGAGGGTTTCCAGATGAACTGTTAATTCCATTTTTAATTTCTTTGAGGCTCCCTCGGGGACTGAGTGATGGTGTTTTGTTTCTACAGGAAATGGAGTTTCTTCCTGCTTGATCTAGGGGAGATGGGCACTGTCATTAAAATCACCCTCTCATTCCTGGCCCATGTGGGAGCAGAAATCAGAGTTTTTAAATATAAAGGGGGAGATTTCCTTGGATCTAACCCTTTGCTCCCTTTTATTCCCTAGGTCAAGGAAGAAAACGAAGAGCAGGTAATCTTGAAACATCTTTTTCTGTCTCCCTCATCTGCTCAGTTTCAGAGAAACTTCCTCTGCCTGCCTAATTCCTTCTCTTGCTCCCACCTCCCTTAACTTTTCCTGGCTGCCCATCTGTGCGTAAATCACCCTCTTCTCTCTACAGCCAGAGGCTCTTCTTTACGCCTCCAACTTAACACCTCTCATAGCCTGAGTTTTCTGAGACTCCACTGTCTGCACTTCTGACCAGGAGAAGTGCCATGAGTTCTTTAAGACAGTGGTTCTCAAAGTGGGCCCTAGACATGTAGCCTCAGTATCACCTGGGAAGTTTGTTGGAAACGTAAATTCTTGCTGTTCTCACTTCTCAAACCAGCCCCCAACAAGACCTACTGAGTCAGAAATTCTGGGGTAGGCCCAGCAATCTGAGTTTTAACAAGCCCCCCAGGAGATTTGAAAGCATGCTGCAGTTTGAGGAGCACTGCTTTAGGGGTAGAAACAGGAAACTATTAGTACCTGGCAGAATACCCACCCCCCTACCCACACAGTATGCCCTCAAGAAATGTTCCATTGAATGAAATTATTTAATGATACAGACCCAAACATGCTTATAATCTACAGTGGAAAAGAAGATAATGTGAAGAATAGAGATGAGCTATGTACATGGAACTGGCCGGCTCTCCACCCCACTAGTGCATCTTAAATCAGCATAAAATGCTTAGAAAGATCATTGCAGATAACAGCAGGTGTTCATTCCCAATCAGCTGATAAATGCTTTGTTTCTGAGGCTTTCCTGGAATGTTTATTGCCTACAGTTCTGTATTATTAAGGGTGGTACTTGGCTGGACGGTTCTGAGACCTCTGTTTGCATGGAGGCTGTCTGGCCAGCTGAGGATGGAGGCTGCAGCACCCCAGGGCTCCGGCAGAGGAGGCAGGCAACAACAGTGTTTATTACTGTATGGACCCCATAGAAACAGGTCAAAATCCTGTTCCTTGGAACACAAAAACTACCTACAATAAGAGCCTGAAATAACACAGCCGTCCTATACGCTATTATATTTTTCTTCCAATATCAACACTGCAACGGGTCTCACTTTACTTCCCTTCCTTATGAAAAGCTCATAGCTTCAAAACGAAAGGTAACCGTCCCCAACCCAGAACCTTTCTACCGCAGGTTTCCCCTGATAGTACCATGTATCTGTACATGTATTTTTTCCACACAACCAGATTTTAATCACGCAAGTAGAATGCTGTCCTGCCAGAGCATTTTTTTTTCTCCTTACTGCTTTTTCCCTCCATTTAATTCCTTCCTTCCGTTTAGTTGCATTTTACTTCTTTATGGAGGGTCAGTGCATTTTAATCACAATGTACACTGGCTTGCTGGAGCTATTGATGAAAGAACTCAAAGCTCAGCCACTCAGCTCATTTAGATGTGAACTACCAAGTTCAATGAGAGAAGCAAAGGGCAAAATGAAATTACACAGCCTTTTGGCTGATCTCCCATTTCTGTGTATAGAAAGGCATGGGATGGCCTTTGATGCCCCCAGATTCTGGAACAATAATGCCCTAGAAGGAGTTCATATAATATTAATAGCGTATTATTGAGGGAGATAAATATAAAACCCAAATTGGAAAAAGAAAACTGACTTGGCAAGGAAAGATGATCAAAAGTCCTTTCTCTCTTATTTCAAAATAACAATCATGAGCAAAGGATAACTAACATTTGTACAGTGCTTTACACTTTATCAAATGCTCCTACATCCATTAAGTCAGAGATAACCAGCATGGTCATTACGGACGGCTGAGATTTATATAGAGCTTACGATATGCCAGGCATTGCGCCACACGCCTAACATGGATTACGTAACTTCGTATTCATAGCAACCCTCACGCAGGCCCTCTTTTTACATGAACAAAGATTGATGTTAAGTGACTTGCACCAGGTCACATAGATGGGAGGTGGCAAATCTAAGACGTGAGCCCAAGCATGGTGATGCCACCAGTATTAACAGCAACATCTTATGGGAACGAAACTTGGGCACTGCTGAGTTAGGTGATGTGACTAGGGCCACCCAGCAGTAAGCAGCAGAGCCTGAAGTAAGAACCCAAGTGTCCTGATTCCCAGTTCTGGGCTAGCCCCTGCAATCTCTTCACA
The DNA here is from genome assembly GCF_002201575.2 of Neomonachus schauinslandi. Classification (NCBI taxonomy): domain Eukaryota; kingdom Metazoa; phylum Chordata; class Mammalia; order Carnivora; family Phocidae; genus Neomonachus; species Neomonachus schauinslandi. The sequence continues at coordinate 45,943,415 of NC_058406.1, forward strand.
CCTTGTCCACACACAGATCCAAGCCGAGACAAGGGTCCTCACTGCCCATCCTCCGCAGACCGAGTTCCTTGTGTGTCGTTGAACATTCCTTCCATAATTAACACAGAAAAAGAAGGAGGCAAAATTGTGAAGAATGAAAAATAAGTGCCACTGAAAAACAACATAAAAGAGAAGCAAAGCAATAGTTCAGGAGGAGGTGGGGACTCAGATTGGAGCATAAGACTCGGCAAACAGGAGATGAGATCTTCTGTACTTGCTAAATCCAGAAAGGCCTCACTGTACTGGAGAACGGAGCCTGCCCCAACGATCTTCCCATGCCAGTGAAGACCATTGCAGACACTTCCTTCCCAGCAACGTGTCCTTCTGTGGGAGGGTGGAAGAACAAGAGGACTTTTGCATGGCTCCCCTGACCTCTGGAGTGTGGGCTCTTTGAGGGCAGGGTGTCTGCCTGTAGCTGCAGGGCCCTGCACAGGGCTTGGCATATCTGGAACTCCCAATGAGTTATGTTGAATGGAACTTTGCAGAATCTGGTTGCTATTGTCATCAAGACATGATGTTTCACTTCTCTGCCTCAGGTTCTCATCTGTAAAATGGGGAAAATGATAGCACCCCCTTTATAGGACTGTCCTAAAGATTACATAGGATATGTCTATAAGGCATATAGCACATTGTCTGGCCCCAGGTGGGTGTTCCATAGCTGCTAGTTGTTAAAGTTAATACTGGCATCAAATGAAGACATGTCGCTATCCACTATCCAATTACTTAGACCATCTCACTCAGTTTACTCATTTTACAGATGAGGAATTGAGGTCCAGAGAGGGATAGGGGCTTATTCAAAGACACTCAGCGTTTAGCAAGGAGGGAAAGAGAAAACCAAGTCTATCTACCACCCCCCGGTACAATGATTGTTTCCACTGACATGCTTCACTGATACAAGGGATGGAGTTTAAGTAGAAATATCTGGCCTCCTATCTTGCTCTGGGAGGGCGGAGGGTTGAAGGACATGATTCAGAATCAAAGCCAAGTAACTTTCATTGAGAACCTATTATATGCTAGATATTTTCACAATACTATCTCATTTGATGCCCAGCATAAGATGGCAAGATGCAGGCTTAATTACTAAGTCCGTTTTGCAGCTAAGGAAACCAAGGGCTGGAGATACTAAATTAAAAAGCTACCCAGTCAACCATCTAGGAAGTGCTGGAACAAGGATTACAAACCAGGTCAACCTCATTCCAAAGCCTAGGATCTTTCACTAAGACCCCTATACCTGGAGACAAAAAAAAGCCAAGTGCCAAAGAAAGTCACTATTCTTTTTGTTCCAACAGAGAGTTCCAAGTTCAGGAAGCCAGGACAAGTATGGAGTCATCACCTCCATAAAGTGGCCTCCCCAGCATATGGAAGACTCCTGATTCCAGGGCCAAGCTTGTCTGCAGTCTGACCTCCCCTCTGTTACATGCCGGCCACCATCACCAGCCACACGCACCTAGTCCGACTGCCTTTTGCCAGGGCTATTGCCCATCTCCTACCTGCTCTCCTTGCTCTACTCTCTCACCCCCATAGAGTATTCTCCACATGGTGCCCAGAGTGAGCTTTTCAAAACATATATCAAATGATACTACTCCCCTGCTTATATCTGCCAGTGGCCTCCCACTATCTTAGAATAAATTCTGAACTCTGTATCATGGCCTTTCAAAGTCCTACAGGACATAACCTCTTACCTGTCTCTCTGAACTTCATTTGCTACCTCTTTCTCCCTGTGCTTGCCACTTAGACCTCTAACCTTCCTTCTGATCATCAAACAGACCCTGATCTCTCCTGTCTCAGGGTACCGGATATTCCACTGCTTGGAATGCTCCACCCCCCACTTCTCCACCTGCCTGCTACTTCTCATCATTTAGGTCCCAGCACAGAGGTCCCTTCAACAAGGAGTTCTTCCCCAATCACTCTAACAGTGGCAGCCTCCGCCCCTCATTCCCCATGATGTCACCTCTTTCAGTTTCTGCATTGCATTTCTCACTAACTGAAAGCATCTTGTCTCCTTGTCTCCTTATATATTCTCTGTCTCTCTCTGATCAGCAGGCAGTAAGCACCTAGAGTTCTAAGTTTTATGAATAAATGGATGTGAACAAGAGATTGTAATAGTGGCTGCCTCCATGGAGGAGGAAGAACACAGGTGCTGATGATCCTCCTATAATATAATTATGGTCGGGGGAGATGAGGGCGACTCTCTGCAGAGAGAAGGGAGACTTTCTTCCCTCTGTCTTGTAAATGGGTGGTGATGGGGGAGGGCGCTATTTTTAATACTGTTTAGGAGAGACACATAGCAGGGAAGAAGCCATCAACTATCTACCCTTGGTGATAGTTACCCTGACAGCAGCTGCTATGGATACATTTCCTGAATACTAAACTGGGTTCATACAGGGCTTCGGATCCCAAATTTGACAAGAGTCATATTCGGGCCCTGAACCATCAACCTGACATAGCTCAGGCAGTTCCCCAGGGCAAAACAGCACCTGTAGAACCTTGGGTTGATGGTAGAGTGTTGAAACCAACAGCTGCGTGCATGCACACACTCTGCTACAAGTTGGGAGGTGATCTGTACCAAAGAGAGAGTTTTCATGAAGCCTACCCCTCTGCTTCCCTTCCCACCCTATACTCACTGTTATTTTTGCAAGCTTTTACTGATCAGTATGGGTTTGATCTTAAAATAGTTTTGAAATTAAAGTAGCTAACACAAAGGATAATAGAGGGGTGCCTGGGTGCTCAGTCGTTAAGCGTCTGCCTTCGGCTCAGGTCATGGTCCCAAGGTCCTGGGATTGAGCCCCACATCGGGCTCCCTGCTCCACGGGGAGCCTGCTTCTCCCTCTCCCACTCCCCCTGCTTGTGTTCCCTCTCTCACTGTGTCTCTCTCTGTCAAATAAATAAATAAAATCTTTAAAAAAAAAAGGATAATAGAAACAGGAACAACTCCTTTAAAGCAGTATTAAGTCAACTGCTCCCTGGTTATGCTTTCAGCCACAAAGAAAGGTTAAATACTCTTCAGGGACAAATGGTTATTCAAATATCAGGAGAGAGAACCAATGACCAAAGAGCTTCCATTCATTGAAGGCTTAATATGCCAAGCATTTTAAATACATTTTAAGTCTGAGGTATCCCTGTAAATAAGTGGTGGTATCCCCATTTTACAGATGAACAAAGAAAGCTTCAGAGAGGCTAATCAACTTCCCCATGCTTAATAGCTTGTAAGTTGTAGAGCCAAGATTTCAATCCAGGTATGCCTGACTCCAGGCCCATGCATTTTCCACTATGCCCCCCTGTCTTGGTCCATTCAGGCAGCCATTACAAAATGCCACAGATGGGTAGGTTAGACACCACACCTTCACTGTTCACAGTTTTGGAGGCTGGAAGTCCAAGATCAGGCTGCGAGTATGGTTGGGTCAGGGTCACAGACTTCTCATTGTATCCTCACATGGTGGAAACTTTCTGGAACCACTCTTATGAGGCACTAATCCTACGCATGGGATGGAACCCTCTTGATTTAAGCATCTCCCAAAGGCCCCCTTATTAATGTTATCACCTTTGGGGGAGCCTGGGTGGCCCAGATGGTTAAGCATCTGTCTTCGGCTCAGGTCATGATCCCAGGGTCCTGGGATTGAGCCCCGCATCAGGCTCTCTGCTCAGCTGGGAGCCTACTTCTCCCTCTTCCTCTGCCTCTCCCCCTACTTGTGATCTCTCTCTCTCTCTCTGTCAAAAGATTAGGATGCCAACACAGGAAGGGGTTGGGGGAGGGACACAAACATTCAGACCATAGTACCTACTAAACTTCTAAGGGCTCAGATCTTATATTCACAGCCTCTACACAATTGTATAAAACCCAAAACCAAGGGCCAAATTAAAGAATGCAGCAATTAGGGAAATGTTCCCTTTGTCTGAGCAAGGAAACTTCTCAGCTCTTTTTTATCCTCTGTTCACAGCCAAGCTTCTCCCCCAAGAGCAGTACTTTACCAAAAATAACTCCATGACAGGCTAAAATGGAAAAAGGAGCACAGATAAAATGTGGCAAGTTGCCCAAAGGGATTTCCTCCTGGACTCACAATCTCCAAGGCAGTGGATTTACCTTCAGGTAAAATACAGACATGTAAAGTTAAGAAAAAGGGGGATTCGGGGTGGGAGTCCTGCTTTGCTACACCAAACAGGCCCAAGGTAAGCCTCTCTAAATCAACCAAAACAAGTCCCAATTCTCTTGATAATCTGTATAGGAGAAAACGAAAATGCCTACAAGGCCATCAGAACAGTGGCTGTCCTGAGTCTCTACTCCCTGGCCAGGACACATTGCCTTATGAGCTCATTCACTCAATGTGCATTCGTTCAGCAGACATTTCCTGAATGCCTACTATGTGAAAGGCATCTGTTAGATACTGAGGATAAGGAAGGAAATAATTTGCAACTCCTTTCCCCAGAAAGCTCATTTCAGTAAGGAAGACAGACAAGCAAAAGCACAGTTCAATATAGCTGGATAAACCATAAAAAGAGGGCTATTGGAGGAACAGTTGAACAAAGAAGCAAACAACCATCTCTGTGGGGGAGAAGATTTCTCGAGCTGGGTTTTAAATACTATGGAGGTCTCCATCAGAGATGGGAGAAGCCAGAGCATATTCCAGGGGGAGAGAACAGAGTACGCCAAGGTATGGAAATCAGCAACAGGATTGATTGATTCCAGGGTGAAAACAGCTCACAGTGCAAAGGTTTGGGGAGGGGATAGGGAGAAGGTCATAGTGCTTTTCTACCCATTTCAGTGTCATCCAGTGCTGCCCTGATGACAAGGATACACATGGAAAGGGAAAATTCTCACCACCACAGAGGGACACACAGCAATCCCCATTCTGCTTGGTAGACTTTCATCGTCCTTGAACTCCTGGCCATGGGTATGGAAGGACTGAATCTCAGGCAGGCATTTGCCTAATGAGATGTTCCATTTCACCATGGCCTCATCAGAGAGAAAAGTAAGAGACGTGTCACAGTGAATCTGAACCCCAAACAAAGCCATTGGCAGTGGGAGAGAGAAATGGAGACTGGAGAATGCTATCACATCAGGCACAGCTCTTGGTTCTTTTAAGTACCATCTGCATACCTCACTCTCCTCAACTGTAAAGTGGGGAGAATGATGCTTATTGCACAGGGTTATCCTTAAAATTACACGAGACTGATCATGTTCATGCCTATTGCGGTGTTTGACACATAACATTTCCTTGTTAGACACATTAGTCCCCGTTCCCTGCTCCTTCGTTAAAACACCATTCACAATGGCCATGCAAGACAATGTTGCGAATGTCTCCTATTATTCTTTTTAAAAAAGATTGTATTTATTTGTTTATTTTTGAGAGACAGACAGAGATAGAGAGAGACAGAGACAGAGAGACAGAGAGAGAGCATGCAAGCATGGGGGGAGGGGCAGAGGGGAAAGGAGAGGAAGATGGAAAGAATCTCAGTCAGATTCTGTGCTGAGCATGGAGCCCCACACAGGGCTCGAGCTCACACCCCTGAGATCATGACCTGAGCCAAAACCAAGAGTCAGACACTTAACTGACTGAGCCCCCCAGGTACCCATCCTATTATTTTTAATAAGGGATCCACAATGTATGAATACTACGTTATGGTTTTAAAAGCTTTAACATCTGTTAGCTGATACAACGATCTCAGTAATCTTCCCAGTTAGATAGAAGGAGTTATGTCAGTGATACAGGTGAGGAAAAAAACAACTTGCCCAAATTCACAAAGTCATCAAGTGGCAGAGGATAAGTATTCAGGCTCATCTTTTTTTTTTTTTTTTTAATTCTTATGTTAATCCCCATACATTACATCAGGCTCATCTTTTGTCTAAAACGCCCAATTCCTTTCGACTGTAGGGTGTTGCCTCTCTGAGTATTCTTCTAGAAAGACTGAAAACATTAACTTGGCAACCATTAGAACAAAGCCCACCTTACTAATCCCTTATGGATTATGTTAACCTTTTCTTATGGCATGGCAAGCTCCTTTGTCAGGTTCCAGTCCAGCTGGAGATTCTAAGGACAGAGAGCGGGTCTCACTCAGGCCTGTACCACCACGTGTCTACCACGCCTATCATGTCAGACAAGCTCAGTGCATGTTTGCTGGATGCGTGGATGGATTTTGTAGGCATTTAATGATTTACACAGTCCTTCAACACCCTTCGTCTTATTTGATTTTCCAAAAAGCCCTGGAACATAAAGGAAAACTGATAACATTATCTTCATTTAACTGATGATGATATGCAGGTCACACCAAAGCTGCTATCATTTTCTTTCTTTTAAAAATTATAATGGACTCATATTCCCTCCTGGAGCAGAACCCAGCTGAATTCCACACACTGCTCTTGGCCCTGGCACACAAGTCTGCTTAAAAGCCAAGATAGACCCTGTTTTGTTATCTTTCATATCTTACAAAATACATCAAATTCTGAAAAACTCTGTGATAATTAGACTAAAAAGAAAAAAAAAGAGGGGGGGAGCTGAAGCTGAATCATTCAACCTGGAATAATTGTTACATTCCTATTCTTTCTCTTTCTCACCTCTTTTTGGTCTCCATTGTCTATAGTGTGGAATATTCATCTTCCTCCACAAAAAGAATCCAGTTCCTACAGAACAGAACTGACAGGCTTGTGGGAGGCTTGCTCCCTGTGTTAACCCTTCCTGTTGGTTTTACAGCACACAGCTTTTCCTGAATGGCCTCTCCCACCAGTCTCTCCTCTAGCGCCCTGAGTGTTTTCCCAAAAGTGGAGCCTGACGATGCCACCCTCCTTTACTAGGACCACTGAACTTCCACCAACAAATGCAGCACACATTGCCTAACCTGGCTCTCAGAGTCTCCAAACTCTGTATCCTACTTAATGTTTGTAAGCCAATCTCCCAAATTTCCTCCCCATGTGTCTTGCATTCTACCAGACTAGAATAGTTAATGATCCCTTAAACAACTTCTCTGCATTTCCCCACACCATCCCCATCCCATCACCACTACCAAGGATGAAGGCTCCATTTCTAAAATTCTCCCTATCCTGCAAGGGTATTTCCTTGAAACCTCCTCGAGTTCTTTCCAGCAATTCATTCAACAAATATTTATTAAGAAACTCCTTAACGCCCAACAAACCCTATTTTCAAAGAGCTTAATATCACCCGAGAAAAAGAGATACGGCTAAGAGAAACTCAACACAGTGAGGGTGCTGTCACGGTGTCATTGCAAAACAATGGGCTAGCCACTAGGGGGGATACAGAAGGGTCCCTCCTGATCCTTACTGAGACTGTAATCTAAGCAGAAAGTGAGGAGGGGGAAAACAGCACCAGACTGGGCTTGAAACAGAGAGAAGTCTTGTGTCATGCAGTCTGTCCGTCCGTCCTTCCTTCCTTCCTTCCTTCCTTCCTTCCTCCCTTCAATAGACATTTATCAAGCCTAACTATGTGTACAGCACTATAATAGGAATGCAGAAATGAATGTCACATGGTTCTTACCCTCAGGAGTTTATATTCTGGTAGGAGAGACAGAAATGTATGCACAGGGCTCTATCACAGGTGAGAAGAAGCACTGTACCAAGGGCTGGGGAACAAGAAGATTGTGGCTGGATCTGCCTAGCAGACACCAGGAAAGCTCCAGAACAGGGTGATATTTGTCAAAACTCTCAAAAGGAGTAGGAGTTTACTGGACAGAGAAGAAAAAAAAGAAGGGGAGGGAAAGGGTGAAGAGAGGGAAAAAGAATATTCTATCAGTCAGTCTAGTCAAGAGAAAATAACTGCCTCAATTATTTTAACATAGAGACTTTAACATTAAAAAAGATGTTTAGTTACAAAATTATTAACTAAGTGACTAAGAGATCAAAAGGAACTCTAAGGCATCATGAAGGTAGCAGTTGCAAGAAGCAGCTACCACCCCCATACTGAAGAAACAAAGGCAAACACTTAGAAACTTAGAGGAGAAAGCCCATGGGTGGTTGGTGGTGGAAACCTCAGATCTCCAAGGAGGGGCACTACTCAGCTGAGGCTGGGGTCTCTGAGTGCAGGAGAGGGACCCGGTTAGCTGGCCCAGACTTCTGAGGACAGGCACAAGCCAGCTGGTTCTAGAGTCTCCTGAGTCATGACCTGCAACTGGGTCTGCAAGTGTTGGAATTCCAGGAAGAAATCTACAGGAAGAAATTCCAGCTGCCTAGGTGAACAAGTGTCTGTTCCTAGATGCTAGGTCAGTGCTTCTAAAGCAAGGGTGATTTTGACTTCTAGAGGTCATTGGTCAATGTCTGGAGATACTCTTCATTGTCACAACTGGGGGGTTGCTACCAGAATTTAGTAGGTGGAGTATAGGGATGCTGCTAAACATTCTGCAATGCATAAGACAGCACGCTTTCAACAAAGAATTACCAAATACAAAATGTCAATGGTGCCAAAGTTGAGAAACCATGCTAGGTTAACACTGAGAGGAACAGGAAGCCAGCAAGAAGTCTCAGGTCCCCCATCCAGCCAAGGCATCTTCCTCTAGTGCCCCCTATTGGCAGAGCCTAAGAGGGAATCAGCAGGTGGAGCAGAAATATGGATTTGTCCCCCTTCCAGCATCACAAAGCCAAGTACAGATGGATGGGTTTGTAGCCGAATGCCAATAAGTTAATAACAGGCACAAGCATTACAGGCCAGGTTCTCAGAGCAAGCAAAGCCATGATGACAGATATAGGAGTGGTATTACAATAGTGCCTAGCACATTGTAGGTGCTCAGCAGAGAGTGGGATGCTGCAATCACTTATTCGGCAATGACTTCTAGATGAAAGATTTCCAAGCAGTATGAGAATGAGAACATGCCTCCTGACAGTGAAATTTCTTCTACCCATGAACTTGGTATTTTGCTTTCCTTTTGTCTGTTGTCTTATGAGGAATAGCGTACTTCCTGAAATTTGGTTCTCAGAGTGTGTCAAAAGTGTTAAGAGTCCTTTTTGTCTCATAACTATTGTTTTACACAAGTGAGATCATGTGACTTTTGCTCATCAATAGTATCTTGGAGATTTTCGCATAATATTTATAAAGATTTACTTAATGCTAGTTCTACCTTACAGTATACTTTACCACTCTTATTTTACTTCATCTGTCACCTGCTTGCCTATTTTTGGATGAGAAAACTGAAGCTCAAGCAAGGTGAAGAGATTTGTCCCAAGTGGTACATTAAGTGGAAGAGTAAAATTAGCACCCATATAGGAGGCAGAAAAGTGGTTTGTGCTTGAGTTGCTTTAAGGCGGCTGATTTACTGTGTCACTTAGCCCTTCCCAATCTGGGCATGTTTCAAGTGCAGCCAGGTTCTTTTACCTTTTCCTCCCATACTTTCTGTCCCCAGTCACCTGCAGAATCAATGGAGCAATTCAGGGTGTTAGTTTTCCAGCAAAGAACCATAATCTAGCGAGAAACACAGAAGAATTCATGGATGGGCTTAGGGTGCATGTTCTTATACAGACAGGGCAGAGAGCCCGGTCCTGAAAGGTCAGGGAAACCTTTTTCTGATGACATCTGAAGGAGGGGGAGGAAACAGAGGAAGGAGAGGGCAGGCTGGACAGGAAGGAACAGCATGTGCAAAGTGCACAGGTAAGAAACAACATGATACATTAAGGGTCTGCAAGCTGACTGTGGAAGGAGTTCAGGCTGAGAAGAAAAGCAAGGTAGGGGGAGGGCACTGGAGTGACAGCTAAGAGCCAGAGCAACAAGGAATCTGTAAATTATGTGAAGAAATTTGGACTTTATAATGGTTTAGCTAATTATATGAGCACACCATTTCTTTTTGTTTGTTTGTTTGTTTTTGTCTTTGTTTTTGTTTTCATTTTTTTGTTATGTTAATCACCATACATTACATCATTAGTTTTTGATGTAGTGTTCCATGATTCATTGTTTGCGTATAACACCCAGTACTCCATGCAGAACGTGCCCTCTTCAATACCCATCACCAGGCTAACCCATCCTCCCACCCCACCCCCTCTAGAACCCTCAGTTTGTTTTTCAGAGTCCATAGTCTCTCATGGTTCATCTCCCCCTCCGATTTCCCCCCCTTCATTCTTCCCCTCCTGCTGCTGCTTCTTTTTTTTTTTTTAACATATAATGTATTATTTGCTTCAGAGGTACAGGTCTGTGATTCAACAGTCTTGCACAATTCACAGCACTCACCATAGCACATACCCTCCCCAATGTCTATCACCCAGCCACCCCATCCCTCCCACCCCCCGCCACTCCAGCAACCCTCAGTTTGTTTCCTGAGATTAAGAATTCCTCATATCAGTGAGGTCATATGATACATGTCTTTCTCTGATTGACTTATTTCGTGAGAACACCATTTCTTCTTGAGTTTCGGTCTCCACTGTGTAAAATGGTAGGAACAGCATCTGTTCTGTCTACCAAACGGGGTCTGAGTTGTTCAAATAAAATACACACATACACACACACAAACATACACGTCACATGGAGATTTGCTTAGGAAACTGTCACACATTATCACTACAGCATCCCAAGTCAGCTTCGGAAAAGAGAAGCAGCAGTCTTCTCTCTCCTCCCATTTCCCTCAGCCCCTGTGGAGGAAAAAGCCCCCTTTGGAAAAGAAAGACTCTCCTTAGTCCTTTGCCAAAGCTTTCTCAAGCAATAATCCATAATGCAATCTTCATTGAAATTGTATTTCAGCCCCCATCTGCTAAAAATATAAATACATGTGACTTCAGCCTCTGAATGGCCCTTGTGCCTTCCTGCCCCTGGTGTGCACCTTCCTAAGTGGCGGTACTTGCCGTGGGCACCAGCCTGTGTGATAACATTATAATTTTGTGTATATTGTGCTCTCTGAGGCCATGCTGAGGCCAGCACGAGGAAATGGCAATTGACAGCAGGGCTAGTCTTTGTGAAGATCTGTGGCTTTCTCCTCTGTGGATGCATTTGGCTCCAGCCACTGTATTTGGGTGGCCGGCCCCAAGAAGCCGTGGGCACAGGCACCAGCACTCCCCTTGTTTGAGTGCTTTGTAAAAAAGGAGGCAACATGAAATTGAGGTGTCCCAGGAGAGAGAATGGCTTGAGGAAGGAGGTAGTAGGCAACAACCCAGAAGCTGTCATCTGGACCATATGTATGAATTCCGAGTTGCTGGAATCCAAAACCAAATCCAGCAGGGTTAATAGTTTGCATCATCTTTTTACCCCTGATCTTTCTACTGCATTGCAATAGCTCCCTACACAAATCACTTTTACACTGTTAATTAATGCAAACATTTGAGAAAAATTTACTTTATTTTTTTTTAAGATTTTATTTATTTATTTGACAGAGAGAGAGCACAAGCAGGGGAAGCAGCAGAGGGAGAGGGAGAAGCAGACTCTCCCCTGAGCAGGGAGCCCGATGCGGGACTCGATCCCAGGACCCTGAGATCATGACCTGAGCCAAAGGCAGATGCTTAACCAACAGAGCCACCCAGGCACCCCTGAGAAATATTTATTAAATGTCCACTCTGTGCTAACACTTGTACGCACTGGGGATACAGTGATGAACAAGACACAGTTTATCGTGCGCAGAGCTTACACTGGGTAAGGAGTCAATTGCACCATCAGTACAAATGCCAATTTCTCTCCATTGATTAAAAGAAGTTGCTAAGGGACAACGACCCACAAGGGGTTAAATGAAAAGCCATATTCTGCCTGTCCTAGTGACTGAAATGCCAGTATTCAAAAAGGTTCCACCTCCATCTCTTGTTGCTTTTACTTATTCTCCTCATTTGCATGAAGGAAGGAAAGCCAAAGCCTCTTACCAATTACGCCATGCACTGAGCCGAAGACCCAAACAGAGCTCAGATCATCTATTTAATTCTCTAGCCTGCAAAGGGGCATTTACCCATTGTCTATGTCTTAGCCAAACGTAATGGATTAGTTCAGAGCCTGGGGGAAAAGGCGTGAATACTGTGTTTAGAAGGAAAGCTATACAGAGCAGAGACATGAATTCAGAGGATGAATTTATAAAAGAGAAAAGTCACATGAGTTTACAGGCAACCCCTGCAAGCTCTAGGGGCCGGGCCTGGGCTGTCCAAAGCAGTGATTCGGCCCATATCCCTCAGTCCCCCGTGCTCTGTCAAAGGCTGCCCCACCCCCAAGCTCACCCTAGATGAGGACCATCCATCACCAGGGGGATAAGGTGAGATTCAAGGGTGGGAGGACAGCAGGTCAGGCTATACCGGGGTGGAGAGAAAAATCTCCCTCAGCTGTGTTTCCTTAGAAACCCCCACAAGCTGAGACTGGGAAAGTGGCCATAGAATCAGACCGCAGTACTTCTGATTCCTTCAGCAAAGATCACACCCTGAAAGGAGGAAGAAGACATCCTTAAGCAGCTTAATCTTTCAGGCGACGCCCAAGAAAGCAGCCTCCTGTAAAGGCCCCAAGAAGCCAGTCTGGATCCAGAAGCAGTGCAGCCACGGGAAGGGCAAAGCCCGTCAAATCTGTAAATTCAGGAGTGAGAAGCCCTGACAATTAACAAGGGAGCAAAAATATTCTGATGGAATATTCAGATGGAATGAGAGTTCCCATAGAAACCCCTTTGTGAATAACCACAAAATAATCATATGACCTTCAGTTTAAACTGGGAACAAACCTGACTGAATCTAGTTCTGAAAGCATGTCAAGCTCTGGCCCCTTGCTAGGCAACTCCAGTTCTGCAACCAGAACTCATTCTCCACCACTTAATAGCTCTGCGACTTGAGGCAAGTTCCTTAACTTCCCAGAGCCATATCTGTGAAAAGAAGATAATAGTCCCTACCTTAGTGTAGTGTGAAGAATTTAGTGAGATAATACATGTAAAACACTTCAGACAGTGTCGGGCTCACCCTAACGACTCATTCAAGTCAACAGATAAGAATGAACTGTGATAGGGCGCCTGGGTGGCTCAGTTGGTTAAGCGACTGCCTTCAGCTCAGGTCATGATCCCAGGGTCCTGGGATCGAGTCCCGCATCGGGCTCCCTGCTCTGCGGGGAGCCTGCTTCTCCCTCTCCCACTCCCCCTGCTTGTGTTCCCTCTCTCGCTGTGTTTCTCTCTGTCAAATAAATAAATAAAATCTTTAAAAAAAAATAAAATAAAATAAAAATTAAAAAAAAAAAAAAAAAGAATGAACTGTGATACATGCACATGGAAGGAATCCCACAGATGTCGTTGACCAAAAGAAGCCAGAGACAAAGAAGACACTGTAGAGTTGCCTTTATATGAGGTTCAAGAAGAGGCAAAACTAACTGGTGATCAGAATAGTGAAGACCTCTGGGGGTGCTGACTAGGAAGCATGCTGAATAAGACTGTTGGGATGCTGGGAATGTTGTCTACGTTGATATACTGGTTATATGAATGTACACATCCACAGAAACTGGCTGGGCTCTACACTTAACATTCATGCACTTCAAGCCCTCTACTGTTTTTAGGACACACGTTATTTTTATTTATTTATTTATTTATTTATTTGAGAGAGAGAGAGCACACATGCCAGCACGGGGAGAGGGGTGGGAGGGGCAGAGGGAGAGCGAGAATCTTTTTTTTTTTTTTAAAGATTTTATTTATTTATTTGACAGAGAGAGGCACAGCGAGAGAGGGAACACAAGCAGAGGGAGTGGGACAGGGAGAAGCAGGCTTCCCGCCGAGCAGGGAGCCCGATGCAGGACTCGATCCCAGGACTCCGGGATCATGACCTGAGCCGAAGGCAGCCGCTTAACGACTGAGCCACCTAGGCGCCCCGGGAGAGCAAGAATCTTAAGCAGGCTCCATGCCCAGTGTAGAGCCTGATGCAGGTCTCAATCTCACGACCCCGAGATCATGACCTGAGCCGAAATCAAGAGTTGGATGTTTAACTGACTGAGCCACCCAGACACCCCTATTTTATGACACACTTTAATTCTTTTTTTAAAGAAAATGTGAATAGGTCTGCTGAGTGCTTAACAGAATGTCTGGCCCAGAGGAAGTATTCGATAGTGTAAATCTCACCTGAAAAATGAGTCAAAAGAGATCATCATCATTATCATCATCATCAGTAGCAGCAATATGACAGAGCCTATGGGTCATCACCATATGTGACAGCAGTTGCAGGGAGTGAAGAAAACTGGTTTGAATTTAGGGCATGTGTTGGCTGATACATTCTGCAATGCATTGTATCTAGGGGGTGATTATTAGAACCCCGATTCTTTCAATCAGAACTCAGGCTAATTCTTCCTGTGAGCTATGCAGGAAAGGCTCTCCCATCTCTATTGCTCAGCTGAGGATGGTGAAGGCTCGGCGTGGGCGGGGGATGGAGGGGTGGGAGGGTGGTTTGAGGTCATTTGTCCATGAATACAGCTGGCAGAGGTAGAGTCAAGAATAGAAGGCAAGTCTTCATACACTAAGACATTTCAATCTGTTTCAAGAATTTCTTTCAAACTATTTAGAGATTTTCATTTCTTAGTCCTGAAAGGAGATACAAAAACAGGTTCTTTTTTTTATCTGAAGGAGTTCTTCCACAGAGAAATAGACCTTCCAATTATGAATGAACAAAACTAAGCTTAATTGCCACATGCAGCCTCCATGACATCCAGTGGCCATAGAAATAGGAGTCTGAGGTCTGAGGCAGAGTCAGTGTCATAGTTCCCACTGCTCCAGGCAGGTGTAGCAGCAAGTAGGGTCATGGGGGAAAGAGTGGTGGTAGGAGTCATCTGTGGTCTCTGAAAAGCTCTGGAAGGGAAAGGACTTGGTTCTACCAGAAGGTTTAAGAGCAGAGAGGGTAGTTCCCTGTGACTTCAGGCTGCTCTGGATAAAACAACATTCTGAGGCCTTCTACCTTGTATCTAACACTATTAAAGGAGGTCAGGATATATGGCACTGCCCAAAACAGAGGCAGATCCTTCCCTTATTAGACTGATGTTCTAATGGGAGAGGTAGATAATAAGAAATAATATAACAGAGAGGGGGTGGTACAATTAAGTGGAATAAATAAAAATGGAGCAGGTTAAGGATGTAGAGTGATGGTGAGGGCTAGGTATATAGGGCATTCAGAGAAAACCTCTCCAAATAGCTGATATTCAAACAGCAACCTTTCATGGGGCAAACTTGAGTGGAGTTACAGTTCCTATGGGGAGCAGCCAGATATACATGTTTTGGGTCTCACAGAATAAGTTTTCCTCCAGTCCTCTCTAACGACATCACTGAAAATCAATCACACTTTATCACAAGCGTACCATTTGCACCTAAATCCAAATCACTGGGCTATGAAAAAGTTGTATCACTTTGTTATAGCATTGGTCTACAGGCTTCAAATAATTTAGTCAGTTACCAGACTAAAGGGAGACTGTCTCTTTACAAAAGGGTATACGCTTGGAGTACCCAGGCCTCTAGACTTCTACCAATATTAGCCTGGGCTTTTTCTGTTATGTCACTAATATATGCAGAAAGACTGAGAGACAAATGAGCAATACAGCTTCTGCCTTTGAAAAAAGACACAATTGAATAGATGGACCAGTCACATGCACAACTACAACAGTACATCATAGGAAGTGCTGTAATTGTAGTGTGTCAATGGTGCTGAACCAATGTAGGGTTCATCTATAGTACTAAACCAAGCAATGCAAAGAATTCATAAAGGTCATCCATTGCAAAGTACAAAAGAGTTACAATCTAGGCAAGAAGATGGGATGCAAGCTAGGAACAAGTTTTACCACCAAAATTAATATCATAGTGCTCAGTGAGTCTCAAAGAATGGAGTCTTCTTTATTCACCTACTTAAGAAACATTTACTGAATGCCAACCATGTGCCAAGTACTCAATTAGCACAGTGATAAAAAGGCCGAGGCCCCTGCCTTAAGGAGTTCAAGTCCAATAGAGGGGAAAGGCTTGTAAATAGACATTCACAATGTATAGTCATGAACATATATGAGAGAAGCCTGGGAACGGTCTTATTTCTGGGACTTAGCAATACTTTAAGGCAGAGAAGATAAGGACCTGGACTTTGCATTTTAAACAATAGAGATAGTTTTATTCAGAATCACAGAAGTTTAGAAAGTACCTTAGTAAACTGTGGTGTAGCTAGAGTACAGAGGAACTAGTGGGGAATTGGAAGAGAGGCAGTAATAAAAGCTCACATTTATTGAATATTTACTGAGTACGAGACACTATTCTCAGTGATTATATATATGTTCATATATATATAATCATATAAAGTCATCTCATCTTCTGAGTAAATATTATCATCATCTCTATTTCACAGAAGAAAAAAATTGAGGTTAAGTAACTTGCTCAAGGTTTCATTTATTTGGACATGGGGATCCATTTAATGCTTTTAATCTTGGAAGTGACATAATCAGACTTACATTTTAGAAAGATTGGGCTGGCTGCAAAACATAGAATAAAACTCAAGGGATACAGAATTAAAAGCATGATGACCATTTAGAAGGCCTTACAATGGTGAAGGGAAGAGGGGTTGAAGATTCAAAGATAAGAGGGATCACTTTATCTTTCCATCTATCCTGAATGCTAGCCTTGTTGGTTAGAGTATTCTTGGTCATAGGGTTTATCCTTTAAGCACTTTGACTGTATCATGCCACTTCTCTTGGCCTGCAAAGTTTTTGCTGAAAACTCAGCTGATAGCCTTATGGGGTTTCCCTTGTATGTAACCATTTTCTTTTCTCTTGCTGTTTTTAAAATTCGCTATCACCTGAAACTAATATAACACTGTATGTTAATTATATTTGAATTTTAAAAAAGAGGTAGGAGGTATCAAAGGGCACAGAGGGGCTGCGACAGGCCATTTAAGGGGAAGAGGTAATGTCACTTGGTGACAGACATGATGCAGAGCATAAGAGAGAGTGTAGTGTAAAGGATGATCCTTCAAAATGCAGACTTAGCCTTGACAGGCAGATCGTGCCCTTAAAATAATGAGAAAAGAGGATAGTCTTATCATGGCAAAGAAGAGTTATACAAGACTGATGACACTCTTGTCAAATCTCTGAACCCAACTGTGTGAATTCAGAAGGCTGATCCTTAAACAGCCTGTCAGCCCCACAATGATGCTGTTTTCTTTCTTCTTTCTTCTTTCTCCTCCCCACTCCCCTTCTCTGTTTTTCTTTCTTTCAAATGAGTACAACCATATTGTTTTTAAAAATGTAAAATAACAAATGCACATGCAGAAAACTCAAGCAATACAGAAAAATACAAAAAGAATAAAAGTTGCCTGAAACCCCACCACCATTAACACCTTGGTTAAAACCTTTCCAGGCATTCATGCCTGCATAGCACATACATGGACACACATTCACATACTCACATGTGTTGCAGCTCTTATTTTTATTTTGGAAACCTGCTTTTTTCATTTATACTATCATGGAAATATTTTAAAGTCAATGAATATGGAGCTAAGTCATCTTTTTCAGTGGCTGGGGGGTTTTCCATTGCCTATATGTTTCATAGTCAATTATGAGTTCTAATGATGCCCCAAGTGAGGAAATGGGCAAATCCTTTTCCTCCAAAGCATTGATAAAGCCAAACAGAATTAACAAAATCAACCATTTAAAGCATTCTGGAAACTGACTAATAGCATGTAACAATCTGAGAAACATTTATGCTTGAAAATCTGCTGAACTTTGGGTCACAACAAAGGGAATCTGTTGCATTCTTACTTGGAATTGTCCCATTCCTAACACAACTCAGGGTTAGTTGTCATGGAAGTTCTAGGAGGTCAGGGCAAGCCTCAAAGTTCAGGGGCCTCTCTCTTAGGCAGAACGGGGCTCCCTGGATTTGACGGGGTTGGAGATACCGATGCTCCGGGGTGTTTTCAATGGAAGCAATGACCCCTGAGGCAACCAGCAGGGACAGTCAGCTGTTCCAATAATCTGACATTGCAGTCATGGTTGAGAGAAGCATATTCCTGCCTGGCACTGCTCACATGGCCCAACTGTTCACAAAAGTCAAAGCCAGTGCAACTTTGAAAAAAAACTGAATTTGAATGTGCTCTTCTCCCAACACACAGTTCCTAGCAAGCCTTCCTGGCTTGAACTGTTTGAACATTTCTGTCCAGTCACTGGATAACCACTAACCTATGCAAACACAGACAAAGTCTTAGGCTTAAAAGTAAAAACAAGAATGCAAACAAAAATTAAACAAAAAAACTGAGCATAGACATCAGTGGCTGTACAATGCAGGAGAGGGAAGGTAGATTTAACCCATGCAAGTTACTAAATAAAGAAATGAATAAAAAGGCAAAAAATAAAAAATACTCACAATTTAGAGTTGATAAAATATATTATCTAAAAGGTCCATATTTCAACAACAACAAAACAACAACAACATAATCATGAGATGAGAAAAGCAACAGGAAAGTACAACCCAGACTTGGCAGAAAAAAAGCAATCAGTAGAAACTTTGAGGGTCTTAGATGTTGGATTGAGCCGAATAAGACTTGAAAGCAGTAATTATAAATGATCCAAGAATTAACAAATTTCTAAACTTTGTAACACATCTCTAAGCAACAGTGAGCAGAAATAACTACTTACACTTAATTTCTTCTCAATTTTGCAAAGTTGGCTTGGAAGGGACTGAAATTGGTGGTGAATTGTGTAACACAGGAAAGAGAGAAAGGGCGGGAAAAAATATTTGAAGAAATACTGGCCAAAATTTTCCCCAATTGGTGAAAATCTACAAACTTAATCTACAAGCTTCAAGAAGTTTAATGAATCTCAAGGAAGATAAATACAAAGAGATCCACACATACACATATCATAGTCAAACTGTTGAATGGCAGAGACAAAGAGAAAAATCTAAATAGCAAGAGAAAATCTATTATGAGTCCCCTGCATTCTAGACATGTATTATATTTCCAATATTTTATTGTCATAAGCAATGCTGAGGTGAACATTTGTCTGATTATCTGCCAAGGAAAAATTCCTTGAGGTGGAATTCGTGAGCCATAGGTTATCCTCATTAAACAATTGTGCTTGCTCTCTGACCCAGGGTTAGCCCTCTTAAGTGGTACTTGGTATTCTCTCTATTTTTTTCTTTTAAGTCTCAAACCCATGCTGTTCCCTTTTCTTGGAGCTCTCCACCACATCCCTTCTTTCATAGCTGATTGCTTCTAGTCCTCCAGGTCTCAGTTTAAACATTTTCCAGAAGAGACTTTCCTTGATCACTCAACCAAAAGCACAGGCTACCCACCCACACTATTTTTCACTCTTATAGAACTCATTATTTCCTTTATAGCATTTACCATATCTTGCAATTGTCCAATGTGTCATTCCTTATTTAATGTCTCTCTACACCTATGAAAACAGGGATATTATCTTTCCTGTTCACCACTGTATATGAATATTTAATGCAATTTCAGGCATATAACAGGGACTTAATAAATGTTCGCAGAATAAATTTGCTTTCCCAAAGCAAACACATGCTAGAATTCTTAGAATAAAAATCTCTGCTTCAGCCAGCATGGTCCCAACCCCACTATCAAAGTCTCCATCTTTGGCTTATTGGCCTACTTCTTGTACTTCCCTCTTTGACATGCAATACCTCTTCTCATCCCTCCTACTTCTCTGGCAATAATTTGACCCTACACCGGGGTTTTGATAACCTGCTTTGGACACAGCATTTTCTGCTGGATACCCTGGCATGCTCCTCCAACAGAGAAGACCCCTCCAGCAAAACACACCAAGTCTCTGATTAGTAGTAATCTGAGTTTTTCCTGCACCAGATCTTCAGGTCAACTAGTAGAGTTCAAGATTGTAAACTCAAGATTGTGTTGAATAGTACTAACTCCAAGACTGGGTCCCTCATTCGTCTATAGGAGAGACCATCCTTCCTGCAGTGCAGACATTGTGCATGTCTGGAAGGTTTGAGATAAGAGAGGAGGTTGCACATTACCAAAACTGACATAAAAGAGTGCATTGGTTTTTAGAGAACAATAACACATATCAGAGTAGGCTTATGAATGGACATGAGCATTTATGTGTGTCCACTGTTGGTATCTACAAGGGATGGCATAGTACCAGCTGGGGGCTTCATTTCTGTCATTGGTTTCATGAAGTGAAAATGGGACTCTCTGAAGAGGTATATTAAGAATCATAAGAGCAATTTTACTCTCCTTGCTGATGAAGATGTAGTAAGTAAAATCACACTTGCTCCTCCTCAAGAGTGATGATGATGATAATGATGATGATGACGATGATGATGATGGCGGCAGCTATCATTCATGAGAGCCTACCATGTACCAAGGAGGTTCAGTTTCAAACTGGGTGTGCTTCTCGAAAGCCCTACCTACCACTCAGAAGTCACTCAACTGTTGACTCAACAGAGTTCAATTTAAAAAAGATTATAAGTGACCAAAGATGAGAAGAACTGCTTTTCTAAATTCCAAACATCATATCCAATTTTAAAGCTTTACAACACATTTCAAAGCAATAGTGGGTGGAGATAACTTTAATTAATTCCATTTAAGTTTTTTCTCCATTTTGCAAAGTTGGCTTGGAAGACATGGAAATCAGCAGTGAATGTGTGTCAGCAAAAAATATGCCAACTAGCTGATAAGATTTCCTCAAAATCATCTCCCTAACCTAAAGTACAGGTGAGCACATCCATTCAGAACAAGCACTTAATGCAAAGGCTTTTCCAATCAGCTCTGATTTTTCAAAGCTCTTCTGAATTTTGTGTTCTATAATAACCTTCTTTTTTTATTTTTCATCTTGAGTCATCATTAAAATATGGCATGCTAGTAAAGTGAAAACTAATATGATTCTCATACACACATTAAAATTGACATTGTGAAAAGCTATTGGTGACATTCCTTTTTAGGGACTGCCATGGTATGACTTCAGCCTTGGGCCTGGATGCTACTCATGGTCCTCTGACATCATAGAAAAGAAAAAAAAAGAAGGAACCCTAATAATAATCTAGCCCACACTCTACTAAATGCAGTAATCTCCTCTACTACACCCTCATGGGCTCCTCTCAATTTCTCCTTGAACACCTATAAAGAATGCAGGAAGCTTATTTTAGAATAGGGGTTAGATTTGGGGTCATTTCCAACTGGTAGATATATTTTTTTTAGTTACTTTTTTTAATTGTTAGTAATTTTTTAAAATTAGGGGATTTCAAACAAAAACCTCATTGTCTAACTTCTTCTCAGGAATCTTATTTCTGGCCCCTCTGGGCCCTATTCCCACATGGAAGTAATAGAATGTGGCTAATGAATTGATGCTCCCTTTGAAAGGAGCATGGGCCCTCTAGTTTACCACAGTCCCTACCACTCCCTAATGTCATTTGACCATATTGATCACCCCACTCACACTGTTATCTTTCTTAGTACAAAAAAAAAAAAAAAAAAAAACCCACATGTATCCCCAGACCTCTCTGGGGAATAAAAGGCAACCCGAAAGAGCTCTCATTTCTTACAATGAATCACTCACTTCAGTGAGACTCCCACTCTGTGAAGAGACCTGAAGGGCCTCCTTCCCATCAGTTACCTCTCTCCACCAGTTCGCCAAGTAATTCCTGCAAATCTCTCCAATTCTCTGAGCATCAATTTACCAATCTGCAAAAGGAGGCTCTCTTCTCCATCCTTGCTCCCTCTACCTGACAGGAATGCTGTAGGAACCATTTGATAACATCTGTAAAAGGGCAGTGAGCTTCCCAGATGTAAGTATCCATACAACAGAGTACACATGTTAACACAGTAAGTGTTACTAAAGTTGCTTATCTACCTCCAGGTGACACTCTCATATAAGTGGTGAGAAACCCATGGCCAGATAATGCTAAGCAGTATTTCAAGCCCAGACTCTATCGCGGACCTATAAGCCAGCTAAATTCTGTAAAGGAAATGCCAGGATTGGGGGGGGGGGGGAAGGTACGGAAGGAAGAGGAACTCTATTATAACCACTGTTGCTAAAGATGAGAAATGAGCAGATAGGAGGTGATGAATCTGGAAACAATGCTGCTATCAGTCATTTGGGGCTTACTCTATGCTGCATACCTTATATGCATGATCTCATTTAATTATTTTTAAAAAACTCTATAGCTATTATTTTCAGTTTTCAAATGAAGAGCCTGAGCTGCCGAGGGGCTAAGTAATGTTTCCAAGGGCACACCACTAGTAAGTGAGTGAAAAGGGCAGAGTTCAACTTTCAGGCCTTATTTTTTAATTGCCTTGTGCTTTAGCCTCCTTGTACTTAAGGGAGAAGAGAAGTCGTGTTCATTAAGTAAATACTAGATGCCAGGCTAGGGCTTTTTTTTTTTTTTTTAAGTTCTATTGAATTATACTTCACATACCATAAAATTCACTGGTGTTAGTGTACAATTCCAGAATTTTTAGTAAATTTCCCAAATGCCACAATCTAGTTTTAGAATATTCCCATCATCTCAAAAAGAGGTGTCTGTAGTCAATCCCTTTTCCCACCCCCTGCTCCAGGCAATCACTAACCTACTTTCTCTTTAGATTTGCTATTCTTATAAATAGATATATAAAATATGTGATATTGTGCATGTGGCTTATTTTACTTAACATACTATTTTTGAGGTTCATCCATGTTTTAGCAATTATCAGTATTTAATTACTTTTTATTCCACTGAATGGATATATTATGTTTTGTATATCCTTTTACCTGTTCATGTGCATTTGAATTGTTTTTATTTTTATTTTTTTGGTTTTATAAATAACGTTGCCTTAAGGATTCCCAAATAAATCTTTTGAGAACATATTTTCATATAGATAGATACCTATGAGCAGGATTTGTGGATTGTATGGTAAATTCCCATTTAACTTTTTAAGAAATTGCCAGGTTGTTTTGCAAAGTGGCGGTACCTTTTCACATTTTTGCTGGCAATGTATATTCCAGTCTCTCAAAATCCTGGCCAACACTTGTTATAATCTGACTTTTTGATTATAGCCATTGTTTTCAGTTTGAGGTAGAAGTGAATTTGGTTTTAATTTGCATTTCCCTAATAACAAATGATACTGAGAATACTTTCATGTACTTATTATCCATTTGTATATTTTTTCTGGTGAAATATCTATTCAAACCTTTTGCCCCTTTATAAATTGTTTGCCTCATGCTAGGTTTTACCCATATCTTTCCTCACTACTTCACTGGGAAGAGTTAATATTATCCTCACTTTCGCAGATAGAGAAACTGAGTCAGATGGAGGTTAAGTAACATACCCAAGATCATTCATCCAGCTAATAATGGAAGGGGTTCTTCTGACTTGAAAGCCTCAGGTTTTTTTCCCTATTAAAATTAGTCTGGTGGTCAGTGGCTGCTTGCAGCCTACAGTCATGTCTATATGATCCACACCATGAAAAAAATACAACCAAGACTTAAAAATTGGAAATCAAAACAAACACAGAAATTCAGATTTCTAGCTTCTTGTGAAATGATAGCATTTCTTTTTTTTTTTTTTTTTAATTTGACAGAGAGATAGCACAAGTAGGCAGAGCGGCAGGCAGAGGGAAAGGGAGAAGCAGGCTCTCTGCTGAGCAGGGAGCCCGATGCGGGGTTCGATCCCAGGAGCCTGGGATCATGACCTGAGCCGAAGGCAGACACTTAACCGACTGAGCCACCCAGGCGCCCCGAAATGATAGCATTTCTAATAGCACTGATCAAATTCCTGAACAAAAGCCTTCTGTAAATGCTGAGTAGAAGTCACCAGCTCTGGACAGACCATGTACTCACCAGGGAGCCACATACAGCCCAACTGCCACCTTATTCATTGACATTCCCAGCCCTATAGGCATTCAAGTTTGTAACCATCACCCTGTAACAGGCTGTGCTCTGTGCCTTCATGGGAAACTCTTCTTCACATGGGTAAAGAAAACCCAGCTCTACTAGAATATATGCACTTATAAACTATACAAAGTCATCTGTGGCAAAAAGGGTCTATAATTTGGGACAACATTCACTGTAGAACAAAGTTCCCGGGGACAGTGGTAAAAAAAAAAAATTGCTTCATATCCAATACATTAAACAATATTTAAAACTGGAGCTGCTCCAACTGAAAAAAGATAGGGTTGGAGCTGTGCTATTAATCCTATCTTACAGAAAAAGAAACTGAGGCTCAGAGAAGTTCAGTGATTAGCCCAGAGTCACACAACTACTGGGGAAATGATACAGTTAGAACCCAACCTAAAGTCTTTGAGAACTAAGGTCGGGGCTCTTAGCGATACTGGAGCTGCCCTCTGGGAGCCATTTTCCTCACTCAGAGTAAATCTGCCTTATTAACATCTGTGTTTCCAGTCCTGGCACAATATCTGACACACAGAAGATGCTCTATAAATATCTGTTAAAGGAATAAAAATACTCCATAAACGTTTGTGATAAAAATGTTACCATTTAGTTTGGTAACCAATATGGAGGTTCAGGTGAAAGAAAAATAAAGTAAGTTCAGTATAATTATTTTAATGTAGCTGAGCATTCAAAGTATTATTGGAGGGGAAAAGTTCATACATTGGCTGAGCAAGTTCTAGGTACAGAATGTTGTGCTTGTTGCTACTCAAGGGGGTATAATGCACAATGTCAGATGCACACTGGATTAGAGAGATCCTGGGAAGGAAACTGATTTATTAAGTGCCTAGCTGCCCCACTTATTCTGTTTCCCTTAAGCCCCCCACCCTGTAACCTATATATAAGCATTCTCATCTCAGATCCAAAAATGAATATACAAATGACCTGCTCAAAGTTACCCATACTTGGTGAAGCCCACTTCTTTGCGCTACACCACAAAAGACTTAAAATTTATATTTGTGACTTAAGAACTAAATAAGAACAGAGGAAAACAAAACCTGAACTATTAAGGCAGCTCAAAATTCACTTCAGAAGTTCTGTGAATTGAAAGGAGAGGGACTCTCTGAGCCTTGATTTCCTCATCTATGAAACAGGTTATAAATGTGTTCTTCTTCCAGTGAGGTTGTGAAGAGTAGCTGCCTCAGTGTATATGGAAGGGCTTTTGAGAAAATATAAGATGCATTGTCCTAAGCCTTTGCACATGGCCTCTGTCCTCTCAACATTTCCAAAACTGTTCTTTCCAAGATCACCAGTGACCTCTTCCTAATCAAAGCAGTAACATTTTCTCAGCCTTCCAACCATCCTCCCCTGCAACCTCTCAGAAATATATTTGATACCAGTACCCACTCCCTCCACTCTTTTTTGAAATAGATTTTCTCTCCATCTCTCTCTTTGCCTCTGTCGCTGTCTCTCTCTCTCGTGTACACGCACACACACATGTGCACACTCACACACACACTGTTATGGGTTGAATTTGTCAACCCAAAATTCATACGTTGAAGTCCTAACTTCTAGCACCTCAGAATATGACCATTTTTGGAAATAGGGTTTATAGACATAATCAAGTGAAAATGAGGTCATTAGTGTGGGTCCTAATCCAATACAACTGACACCCCTATAAAAAGGGGGAATTTGGACACAGGGACACACCTATACATAAAAAGAATGCCATGTAGAGACTAGGGTTATGCTACTGCTGGTCAAGGGACTACCATAAGCTAGGAGAAAGACATGGAACACATCTTTCCTTAATGCCTTCAGAGGGAGCTTGGCCCTGCCAACACATTGATCTCAGACTTCTAGCCTCCAGAACTGTGAGAGAATAAATTTTTGTTGTTTAAGTCATTCCATTTGTGGTGCAATCCTAGCAAACTAATACACACACACACACACACACATCACATGCACATCACATCTCCTCAGATCATGCCTTCTCTGGTTCCTTTTCTCTCCCCCAAACCTTCATGTACCTCTTCTCCAAGGACATGTCTCCTATCTCTCATTTCCCTCTGTACTTTCTCTACTCTGTGCCTGGTAATCCAGTACCATTGCTTCAATAATCCCATCTACATGAACAGCAAATTTATTTCTCCTATTTGATATTTTCATTTCTAACAAGGATTGTCAAAGAGCCTTAAAAACCCCTTCCAACAGGTATCTGAGAAAGTTCTAGCAAATTTCATCAATAGTTACAAAATAATACCTTCCCTCTTGGGATCCTTTACAGGAAATGTGGATCCTTTACAGAAAGCCATGTTGAAAATTTTGGGCTTTGAAAATAATCAGATCCAAGTTCTAAACCTGATTAAGTTTCTTCAACTATAAAATGTAAATTAAAAATAACTTTCATAAAAATTATTATAATGACTGAAATAATGTATTACAAGAGCTCATCGTGGTATCTGATTTATAGTAAGCACAGCAATGGCAGCTATTATTAGTAGTAGAAGTTTTCTCATGTACTATAATCAGAGATCAACAAACTTTTCTGTAAAGAGACAATAATAAATATTTAGTCTTTTCAGAACACATAAGGTCTCTGTCATATTTTTTTCCGTGTTATTTGTTTGTGTATTGGTCAAGGTTCTCCAAAGAAGAACCAATGGGAAAGAGAGAGAGAGAGATTATAAGGAATTAGCTAATGTGATTATGGAGGCTTGAGAAGTCCCAAAATCTGTAGTTGGCAAATTGAAGACACAGGCGAGCCAACGGTATGATTCTATTCTAAGTCTAAAAGTCAATGATGTATGTTCCAGTTGGGTCAAAGTCTTAAATCAGGAGACTTATGCCACAGCTTGAAGACAATCAGGCAGAGAAGGCAAATTCTCCTTTACTCAACGTTTTTGTTCCATTCAAGCCTTCAACAGATTGGATAAGGCCCACCCACCCTGGGGAGGGCAATCTGCGTTACTCAATCTATTAATTTAAATGTTAAACTCAGCCAAAAATACTTTTACAGATACCCAGAGACTAATGCTTAACCAAATACCTGGACATTCCATGGCCTAATCATGTTGACACATAAAATTAACCATCACAATTAGTTCGTTTGTTTATAACCATTTAAAAATGTAAAATCCATTCTTACCTGGTGGGCCAAATTTAACACTTACCATTCATTTCCTGGGCTAGAACCTCCAATACAATGTTGAATAGAAATTGTGAGACCAGGGTGCCTGGGTGGCTCAGTTGGTTAAGCGACTGCCTTCAGCTCAGGTCATGATCCTGGAGTCCCGGGATCGAGTCCTGCGTCGGGCTCCCTGCTCAGCAGGGAGTCTGCTTCTCCCTCTGACCCTCCCCCCTCTCATGTGCTCTCTCTCTCTCTCAAATAAATAAATAAAATCTTTAAAAAAAAAAATAAATTGTGAGACCAGATTTCCTATCTTTTTCTTGTTCTTAGGGTGAAAGCTTTTAGTCTTTTACCATTAAGTATGATGTTAGCTCTAGGTTTTTCTTAGATACAGTTTACCAGCTAAAAGGAATTCTTTCTGTACCTAATTTTTGGGAATTTTTGTCATGAATTTTGTCAAATATTTTTTTGGCATCTATTGAGATTATCGTGTGGTTTTTGTATTTTATTCTATTAATATGGCATGTTACATTAATTGATTTTTCTATGTTGAACCAAGCTTGCATTCCTGGAATAAATTCCACTTGGTTGTCATGTACAATCTTTTTTATATGTTTCTGAATGCAACTTCCTAATATTTTCTTAAGGATTTTTGCATTTATATTCATGAGGAATATTGATCTGTAGTTTTATTTTCTTGGGATATCCCTGGCTTTGTTATCAGGTCAATACTGGCCTCATAGAACAAGTTTAAGGGTATCTTGTCTTCAAGTATATATTGGAAGAGTTGGTGAAAGATTGGTGTTAATTCATTTTTTTTAAGATTTTATTTACTAGAGCAAGAGAGGGAGAGAGCATGCATACAGAGGGAGAAGGAGAAGGAGAGAGAGAAGCAGAACCCCCGGCCCCCACCGAGCAGAGAGCCCAACACAGCATTCCATCCCAGGACGCTGAGATCATGACCTGAGCTGAAGGCAGATGCTTAACTGACTGAGCCACCCAGGTGTTAATTCTTCTTTAAATGTTATAATTTGCCAGTAAAGCTATCTTTGTCTAGGCTTTTCTTTGTGGAGAATTTTACTAATTCATTTTCTTTATCTGTTAAAATCTACTAACATTTTCAAACTCTCTTTGAGTTGGTTTATTAATTTGTGTCTTTCTAGGAATTTATCTATTTCATCTAAGTTGTCTTATTGGCATGAAGTTGTTCATAGAATTCCCTTATAAACCTTTTAATTTCTGTAAGCTCATTAATAAGTGCTGTAGACTGGATGTGGCCCCCTCTCTGGAAATTTTATGTTAAAACTTAACCCTTAATGTAATGGTACTTGGAGGTGGGGCCTTTGGAAGATGATTAGGTTATAAGGATGGAGCCCTTGTGGATGGGATTAGTGCCCTAATAAAAGAGACCCTAGAGAGGATACAGTGAGAAAACTGCTATCTATGAACCAGAAAGTAGGTCCTCACTAGACACTGAATTTGCCAGCACCTTGATCTTGGACTTCTTAGCCACCAGAACTGTGAGAAACAAATGTCTGTTATTTATAAGCCACCCAATTTATGGTATTTTGCTAGAGCAGCCTGCACCAATTCAGACAGAACCAACCAACCACTTCTTTCATTTCAGATGTTTGTCAATTGTGTTTTCTCTCTTTTTTTCTTGATGGGTCTAGCAAAAGGTTTGTAAATGTTGATAATTTCATTAAGCTTTTTTTCTGTTTTTTTTTTCTGTTTCATAGTTTTCTACTCTTTTATTTCCTTCCTTCTGCTTGCTTTGGGTTTGTTTTCTTCTTATTTTTCTAGTTTTTTTAAGTAAACACTTAAGCCATTGATTTGAGATCTTTTTTTCTAATATAGATATTGAAAGCTATAAATTTTCTTATAGGTACTGCTGTAGCTGCAACATACAAATTTTGGTATTCTTCATTTTCATTTTCATTCAATACAAAATATTTTCCTCTGGAATTTATTTTTTGACTCATGGTTAATTTAGAATTGCATTGCCTAATTTCCAAAGATTTGTTGATTTTCCAAATTCTTTTCAGTTGTTGGAGAATGTACTTTGCATGATTTTGATTATTTTAAGTTTAGTAAGACTTGTTTTATGGCCTAGCTATGTTCATCCTGGAGAATGTTCTATGTATGCTCAAAAAGAATACTTTCTTCTGCCATTGTTGGATGGAGTGTTCTATAGATGCCAATTAAGTCAAATTGGTTGATAGAACTGTTCAGGTCACCTATATAGTTGCTGATTTTCTGCCTAGTTCATCTATCAATTATTGTGAGTGGGAATATTAAAGTCTTCAACTATTGTTATTGAATTGCTTATTTCTCCTTTTAGATATTTCCAGTTTTGTATTTTGGGACTCTGTTGTTAGGGGCATATATATTTATAATTGTTATATTTTCCTGATAAATTGTCCCTCTTTGCATCTAGTAATACTTTTTTTCTTAAAACCTATTTTGTTTGATATTAGTTTAGTGACCCCAGCTATCTTTTGCTTATTTGCATGGCATATCTTTTTCTATCCTTTTACTTTAGACCTATTTGACTTTTTGAATCTAAAGGTGTGTCTCATAGACAGCATACAGTTGGATCTTCTTTTATAATCCAGTTTGATCATCACTTTTTTATAAAAGTGCTATTTGTATTTAATAGGAGTACTTTACATTCAATGTGATATTTACACTCAACATAATTATTGATATGGTTGGATTTATATCTGCATTTTGAAATTTGTTTTCTATGTCTTATGTCTTTTGTGCCTCCTTTATTTTCTTCTTTTGTGTAGATATTTTCTTTTTCTTTTCTTTTTTTAAAATTTAAATTCAATTAGCCAACATATAGTACATCATTAGTTTCAGAAGTAGAGTTTAGTAAGTCATCAGTTGCATATAACACCCAGTGCTCATCACATCACATGCCCTCCTTAATGCCTGTCACCCAGTTACCCCACCCCCCACCTACCTCCCCTCCAGCAACCCTCAGTTTGTTTCCTAGAGTTAAGAGTCTCTCACGGTTTTTCTACCTCCCTGATTTCTTCCCATTCAGTTTTCCCTCCCTTCCCCTACAGTCCTCTGTGCTGTTTCTTATACTCCACATATGAGAGAAACTATATGATAATTGTCTTTCTTGGATTGACTTATTTCACTCAGCATAATACCCTCCAGTTCCATCCACATTGATGTAAATGGTAAGATTTCATCCTTTTTGATGGCTGAGTAATATTCTATATATATATATATATCACATCTTCTTTATCCAGTCATCTGTTGATGGACCTCTGGGCTCTTTCCATAGTTTGGCTATTGTGGCTTTACTGCTATAAACATTGGGGTGCAGATGCCCCTTCAGATCACTACATTTGCATCTTTGCGGTAAATCCCTAGTAGTGCAATTGCTGGGTCATAGGGTAGCTCTATTTTTAACTTCTTGAGGAACCTCCATACTGTTTTCCAGAGTGGCTGCACCAGCTTGCATTCCCACCAACAGTGCAGGAGGGTTCCACTTTCTGCACATCCTTGCCAACATTTGTTGTTTCCTGACTTGTTAATTTTAGCCATTCTGACTGGTGTGAGGTGGTATTTCATTGTGGTTCTGATTGTATTTCCCTGATGCCAAGTGATGTTGACCATTTTTTCATGTGTCTGTTGGCCATTCATATGTCTTTTTTTGAGAAATATCCGTTCATGTCTTCTGCGCATTTCTTGACTGGATTATTTGTTTTTTGGGTGATGAGTTTGATAAGTTCTTTATAGATCTTGGATACTAGCCTTTTATCTGATATTTCATTTGCAAATATCTTCTCCCATTCCATAGG
This sequence comes from Neomonachus schauinslandi, assembly GCF_002201575.2. NCBI lineage: Eukaryota > Metazoa > Chordata > Mammalia > Carnivora > Phocidae > Neomonachus > Neomonachus schauinslandi. The sequence goes on from NC_058406.1 coordinate 45,974,113, forward strand.
CTGTCTTTTAGTTTTGTCAATTGTTTCCTTTGCTGTGCAAAAGCTTTTTATCTTGATAAAGTCCCAATAGTTCATTTTTGCTTTTGTTTCCCTTGCATTTGGAGCCAGGTCTAGCAAGAAGTTGTGACCAAGGTTGAAGAGGTTGCTGCCTGTGTTCTCCTCAAGGATTTTGAGGGATTCTTTTCTCACATTTAGGTCTTTCATTCATTTTGAGTTTATCTTGTGTATGGTGTAAGAAAATGGTCCAGTTTCATTCTTCTACATGTGGCTGTCCAATTTTCCCAACACCATTTGTTGAAGAGATTGTCTTTTTTCCATTGGATATTCTTTTCTGCTTTGTCAAAGATTAGTTGACCATCGAGTTGAGGGTCCATTTCTGGGTTCTGTATTCTGTCCCATTGATTTATGTGTCTGTTTTTGTGCCAATACCATACTGTCTTGAGCAATCTACACATTCAATGCAATCCCTATCAAAATACTTGACATTTTTCACAGAGCTGGAACAAATAATCCTAAAATTTGTGTGGAACCAGAAAAGATCCTGAATAGCCAGAGGAATGTTGAAAAAGAAAATCAAAGTTGGTGGCATCACAATTCTGGACTTCAAGCTATATTACAAAAATGTAATCATAAAGTAGATATTTTCTAGTGTACCATTTTAGTTCCTTGTTTGATTTTTTTTTTACTGTATCTTTTAATTTATTTTCTTAGTGTTTTTTTTTTTTCAGAGATTTCAATATGCATCTTTCAGAATGGTTCTTGGATATGTAGAATAATTTTTAAATTAAATTTGGGAAGTTTTTGGGTATTAGTTCTTCAGATGTTTCTTTCCCTTTCTCTCTCTCATCTTTTTTCTGGGACTCCCATTAAATGTATATTGATATGTTTAATAGTCACCCACAGGTCTCTGATGCATTTATCTTTTTCCTTCATTTTTCTTTCTGTTTACAAATTGGATGAATGGTTTATTCTAGCTTTAACATTTATAATAGCTGTTTTGAAATCTTTTTCTACTAACTTCAAATCTAGGCCCCTCAAAGATAATTTCTATTGACTACTATTTTTTTCCTGTATCTACAGGTCACACTTTCCTGCTTCTTTTCATGTCTCATAATTTCTTGATTGAAAAATTGACACTTTAGATAACATGTACCAGGAATTATATTTTAAATGTTTTTCATATTTTTTAATAAAATTAATTATTTGATTATTTGGTTATTGTTAACAATTTTATACTTACTTCAAATAGTTTTTCTTCTATTGTAAATATCATGATACAGAACTAATGAGAGAAAACATCTAACTTTTTAAAAAAAATCTTTGATTTCCTTCATTTATTAAAAAAAATATAATAGAAATAAAACAGGGAGTACCTGAGTTAAGTGTCTGACTCTTGGTTTCAGCTCAGGTCATGATCTCAGGGTCATGAGATAGAGCCCTATGGAGTCTGCTTGGGATTCTCTCTCCCTCTCCCTCTGCCTCTCCTGACTGTGTGCTCTCTCTCTCTCTAAAAATGAATAAATGTTTAAAAAAAAAACCCCAGAATATTGATATACTAGCACAAGAGGACATTCTTATAAAACTAAATGGCATAAGAGAAATTTCCTGTGAAAGTTCACATCAAAAACAATGCATATGATATATCCTTAGAGATACGGAGAATAAAGACAGATTTGTCCTTTACATGCATTGCTGAGTATGAATGAAGACTTCAGATGCAGGAAAAACAAAATTCTTTATTCCAATTCCCCCTGGAGGTTGTTTTGTTGCCAGAGTTTTTCTTTTAGTTTATTTGTTTGGTGATTATACTGGGCTAATTCTACAGAATTTGTCTCTCCCAAATTGTGCACAGCTAAAAATGTTTCTTTTCAGTTTTTCTTTTATTTCCATTTTCATTTTCAACCCTGGCTTGCTAGAGTTTGTCCCAGTTGGCATAGCGTAGTGATCAGCCATTGATTTGGTCAAAGGTAGTACTTAAATATCATGATTTACTAAAATTTCTGCCCTTATTCAGATGCAAATTGGTGCAGCCAATGTGGAAAACAGCATGGATGTTCCTTTAAAAATTAAAAATAGGGGCACCTGGGTGGCTCAGTTGATATAAGAGTCTGCCTTCAGTTCAGGTCATAATCTCAAGGTCCTGGGATCAACCCCTGTGTCGGGCTCCCTGCTCAGTGGGGAACCTGCCTTGCCCTCTCCCCCTGCCCCTCTCCCTTGCTTGCTGTCAAAATGAGTAAATAAAAAATCTTAAAAAAATAAAATTAAAATTAAAAATAGAATTACCATATGATCCAGTAATTCCACAACTGGGTATTTACTCAAAGAAAATGAAAACACTAAAAAGATTTATGCACCCCTATGTTTACTGCAGCATTATTTACAATAGTCAACATATGGAAGCAACTGAAGTGTCCAAAGATAAATGAATGGATAAAGAAGATGTGATATATACACAATAGAATATTACTCAGCCACAAAAAAGAATGAAATTTGCCATTTGCAACAACATGGATGGAACTAGAGAGTATAATGCTAAGTGAAAGAACACAGTCAGAGAAAGACAAATACCATATGATTTCACTCATATGTGGAATTTAAGAAACAAAACAAGTGAATAAAGGAAAAAAGACAAAGAAAAAACAGACTCTTAAATATAGAGAATGAACTGGTGGTTGCCAGAGGGGAGGTGGAGGAGTGGGTGAAATAGATAAAAGAGATTAAGAGTATATTTATCTTGATCAGCACAGAGAAATGTATAGGATTGTTGAACCATTATATTGTACACCTGAAATTAATGTTTCCTGTGTGTAAATTTACTAGAACTTAAAAAAAATTTTTTTTTTTAAGATTTCTGTCCTTTGCCAACAGATCTTTATGTGAGTTGGAGAACCCATTCAAAATTCAAGCAATTTACAAATCTCGCCAGTTTACTTTTTGATGAGCATTCTTGCATCTCCTCTGTAAGTTCACTAGGCCTCATATTCATCCATGGATGAATAGTTAGCTAGGGCCTTCTCTAGTGTCTGGTGAGTGTGCATGCAGCCCTACATGTATGTTTAGCCTCCCAGAACAACAAGGATGTATGGCAGCTTATCAAGGTCCATTATGGCTATCTCATTCCCCGGAACTCCCTTTTATTTATTTATTTATTTATTTAAAAGATTTTATTTATTTATTTGACAGAGAGAGACATAGCGAGAGAGAGAACACAAGCAGGGGGAGTGGGAGAGTCTGGAGAAGCAGGCTTCCCACCAAGCAGGGATCTCAATGCGGGGATGAGCAGAGAGCACCATGAGTGGCTCCATCCCAGGACCCTGGGATTATGACCTGAGCCAAAGGCAGATGCTTAACGACTGAGCCACCAAGGCACTCCTGGAGGTCCCTTTTAAATGTCTTTTCCATCCTTTGACTATGGCTTGCCACAACCAGTATTGCAAGTTGACTCTCCAATTGTTTGCCACTGAAATTGCTATTGTTTAAACAATGTCCCTGGATATGCATGTTGCCCCACATCAGACCAGTCTCCTCTAGCAACAGAGCTACTGGTTTCCAGTTTGCTCTGCTATTGTAAAACTACCCCCTAAATTTCGTAGAGGTAGTCGTTGCTCTTAGAGAAGTAGGAAAGACCTGCCTGCCCTCCTATAGTGCTGCCTGGGATTATAGAGGGAAAGTCTTTCATATTCTGTAACTCAGTATTAAGAAACCCACTTGCCTACAGATATAAACCACATTCACTAACATCATATTCATTAGAAATAAAGAACTTTTAAAAATGTAACATCTTCTTTTCCTACATAAACTAATCTCAGAATTGATTAGGTATTATGTGGAGAGGCATTCCCAGTAGTAGGGACTCAAAACCCAGGCCCCTGAATTCTGCATTGAAAATCTTTCAAATAGAACACTCCATCTCCCATTCAAGTCTCTTATTTTCAATGACAGTAACAACAAACAAAATGGAAAAAACTAGGGCTCTCTGATCTCGAAGTCCACCATCCAAATACATGGAAAAGCTACTTGATATAAACCTCTTGAAACACAGTAACATCAGCGAAAAACAATGCGCTGTCTTTAATCCAATTTGATGCTCATTCCAACTGGCTGGAGCATGAATTCTAAGAAATCACTAGTTGTTCACAGCAGGTGCTAAGGTGAGCTCATGTTCTGGGGAAGGCCATGTTTTCTCTGGCTAGCAGATGTTTTGCTAGCTGACATTTAGAAATAAGTCAAAGTTGCTCTTTGTTATTATGCATAATAGATCTCAAAGAATAAATGAAAAGCCTCTTACTCTAAATCAGAATGCATTTTCTTCTCTGAAGGCTACACTGGTTGAGCTCTTCAAAACTCAGGCGTGGGGACACATAGAAGAGAATGATATGACTGAGTCTGTGTCTATGGGAACAAAGAGATTGGTTATGTTTAGCATGAAGAAGAGCAGACTGCACCCAAATCAGCCTGTACACTAAAGAATGGAAAAGGCTCCTTATTGCCCTCTCAGATGGATAAATCCTCTTATCCCATATTCTGAGGAAAAAAAGAGTCCGTTATCTTTTCTATCCCCTGATTAAAACGCAGGAGAAACCATTTGGTTTGATGAGACCTCACTGCTCGTTTGATGAGAATTTCTACCTAATCACCATATTCCAGTTCTGGTCCAAGTCATCAATCTCAAAGTTAACCCATACCACTGGTCTGAAAAATGAGAGGGAACCAAGAGAAGAGAAGAGAAGGATGGATAAAGTGCCATGGGTTTATAGTCTCATTATCCGCAAAGATCTGTGGTTTTCAGTTGTGCTGAGGAAACACATAAATGAAACCCCAAGCAGTATTTTCCTGACATTACCTCTAGGGCCTTCACTAAATACATGCTGGGCAGGCATCCTGCTGCCATACAATGTGGTGGTCATACAGACTGAATTCTTTTAGCCTGAAGCCCTACTGATGATTCAGGAGCCCAGAATGCTTTTCTAATTGGGCAGCTGGCCTGGCTATAGGTCTTGTTTCATGCTGGTTCCTGAGGCCTACCATAGCCTTTTTGAAGAATTTAAATTTCTACTGTATGGTTTCCCTCTGCCATTACTTCTTGCTAAGTGGCTTCATGCTGGAACTTCAGTCTCTTGGAAGCTCAGACCAAGCCAGCTACACCTCTCTTTCCCAGCTGGCAGTGTTGATAGGATCTAGACTAGGCCATCCTCCAAGAGATGAGGGAAGCTGTTGTATTATAGAAAGGACAGAGCTCTTGATATCTGAAGGCTTATATTTGGTTTGGGCTTCCTTCTAAAACCTATGACTTTGGGCAATCATTGAGTTTTTGTGAACGTCAGGTGGCTCATCTGTGAAGTATGGATAGAGTCACAGACCCCAAAACTTGTGTGGCAGAGGCTTTGGTTTACCTCACACAGCAACCATTTAAACGCCTTCTAGCTTGCATTCTGTTCTACAAGCAAAAACTACATTTCCTGTACTCTCTTCATGTGACATAATCCCTTCCATTTATACACAGCCGCACGGATGCCTGTACAGACAAAGAGACAAAGAGCAACATGAAACAGTGGCTACAAAGGGAGAGCAAATCTTCTGGCAATCTAAGTGACAGAGGCCTCTGGTTCTTTTAAAAATGTTTTATTCAAGTATAATTATTAAAATTGTAAGTATAATATTAGTTTCAAATGTAGGTATAATGGCTCAACAGTTCTATACATTTTTCAGTGTTCATCAAGATAAATGTACTCTTAATCTCCTTTATCTGTTTCACCCATCCCTCCACCCTCCTCCTCTCTGGAAACCACCAGTTCATTCTCTGTATTTAAGAGTCTGCTTTTTGTTTGTCTCTTTTTCTTTGTTCATTTGTTTTGTTTCTTAAATTCCACATATGAGTGCGATCATATGGTATTTATCTTTCCCTCACTAACTTATTTCACTTAGCATTATACTCTCTATCCATGTTGTTGCAAATGGCAAAATTTCATTATTTTTTTTATGGCTGAGTCCATCCATGCATCAATCAATGGACGTTTGGGTTGTTTCTATAGCTTGACTACTGTAAATAATGCTGCAATAAACATAGGGGTGCATATATCTTTTTGAATTAGTGTTTTCATTTTCTCTGAGTAAATACTCAGTAGTGGAATTACTGTATCATATGGTAATTCTATTTTTAATTTTTTGAGGAATGTCTATATTGTTTTCCACAATGGCTGCACTAATTTGCATTTCCATCAACAATGCACAAGAGTTCCTTTTTCTGGTGTAAAAAAGTGGTCAAATTCCATTCTTTTGCATGTAGCTGTCCAATTTTCACAATACAATTTGTTGAAGAGATTGTCTTTTTCCCATTTTTTATTCTTGCCTCCTTTATTGTAAATTGATTGACCATAAAAGTGTGGGTTTATTTCTGGACTCTCTGTTCTACTGATCTATGTGTCTATTTTTGTGCCAGTGCCATAGCTTGGATTACTACAGCTTTGTAGTATATCTTGCAATCTGGGATTGTGATACCTCCTGCTTTGTTCTTTCTCAAGATTGCTTTTGCTGTCTGGAGTCTTCTGTGGTTCCATCCATATTTTAGGGTTATTTGTTGTAGTTCTGTGAAAAATGTTGTTGGTATTTGATAGGGATTGCATTAATTCTGTAAATTGTTTGAGTAATATGAACATTTTAACAATATTGGTTTCTTCCAATCCATGATCATGGAATATTTTTCCATTTTTTTGTGTGTATCATCTTCAACTTCTTTCATCAATGTTTTATAGTTTTCAGAGTACAGGTCTCTCATCTTGGTAAAGTTTATTCCTAGGTATTTATTATTTTTGCAATTGTAAATGGGACAGTTTCCTTAACTTTTCTTTCATTATTAATGTATAGAAATGCAACATATTTCTGTGGATTAACTTAGCATCCTGCAACTTTATTGAATTCACTTATCAGCTCTAATAGTTTTTTGGTGGAGTCTTTAGGGTTTTCTGTATATAGTATCATGTCATCTTCAAATACTGAAACTTACTTTTTCCTTAAAAGTTTCCCAATTTGGATGCCATTTATTTCTTTTTCTTGTCTAATTACTGTGGTTAGGACTTCCAGTACTATGTTGAATAAAGGTTGTTTTGTTCCTGATCTTATAGGAAAAGCTTTCAATTTTTTACCATTGAGTATGATGTTAGCTGAGGGTTTTTCATCTATGGCCTTTATTATGTTCAGGTATGTTTCCTCTAAACCTACTTTGTTGAGAGTTTTTATCACGATTGGATGTTGTACTTTGTCAAATACTTTTTCTGATTTATTAAGATGATCATATGGTTTTTATCCTTTCTCTTGTTAATGTGATGTATTACATTGATTCGTTTAAGAATATCAAACCACATTTGCATCCCTGGAATAAATACCACTTGATCATGGTGAGTGCTTTTTTAAAATGTACTATTGGATTCAGTTTGCTAGTATTTTGTTGAGGATTTTTATATCTATGTTCATCAGAGATATTGGCCTATAAGCCTATAGTTTCTTCCTTTTTTTTTCCTTTCCTTTTTTCCTTTTTCCTGATTTTTGCACCAAGGTAATGCTGGCCTCATAGAATGAATTTGGAATCTTTCTTTCCTCTTCCATTTCCTGGAATAGTTTAAGAATGGGTATTAACTCTTCTTTAGGGCTCACAGGCAAAATACACCTAGAAGCCTGTTGTTGTTTTTTAAAATGACCTGAGAGACAGCAATGGTTTTTATATTTTTAAAGTTTGTAAAGTAAAACAAAATAAAACAAAAAAACAAAATATATGCAACAGAGATGATATGTGACTGGCCTGAAACCTAAAATATTTATTATATGATCTTTCACAGAAAAAGTTTACTAGAGAATGGACTCAACATATGACTTGTTGATCCAAAGACTGCACTTTGGACCAATGTGTAGAACTTACAAAAAACCCTCTATTAATGACAATTCTCCCCAAACAGAAGGGTCTGAGTCTTCAGGTACTGAGTTTCTCAACACTGTAAATATTCAAGTATAAAGTGGACATTCATAAGAAATAGCACATTTCTGCTTTGAATAGCAATAATACCAGAGAACACCAAAGACCTGTCTAATGCTAAAAGCACATAATTCTAAATTATGGAGCTAGGATTTGATGCATAAAGGGTGATTACTAGAAGATTCAATTGCCCAAAGAAAAATCAGTCTCTCCAGTGGAAATGTCATAGTCCAAAAATAAACAAACAGTCAAGACATGGAATATCTTAACAACTTGGAATTATTCAATTATATCATTAACATGTTAAAAATTGAAGGTGGTGCTCATATATACCTCTCACCATCAAAGACTAGGAAAGGTGTTAATTCACTTTTGTTTTTCCCTATATGCACAAGTATGACCAGAACTGAAGGTAGCTTAGCTTTCAGTAAATGGAAGTTTGCTTGTATACCTGAATTTCATGGGTCTTGAATGTTCCACAAGGGAACCAAGCACAGCAAAAGTATTTATACACTAGGACCACTAATCAGGGTTTAATTAGCCTTATAATTAGAAGGGTAAACAGAAGTACAATTCCCAAATTGCTCATTGTTTTTTTTTTTACATGTCTATGGAGCACTATTTTATTTGCCTTTGCACCTCCCAGCATTTTAACACAAAATTAATCACTAAAATTTGTTAAATATTGAATGAATTGCTTGCTTGGGTTTCTACAAAATTCAGCTTTATCATATTTGCTTAATTACAATGTCCAAGTGTATCAACCACGAGCACATTCTGTGAGTGTTACTGAAAGAGAGGAAAAGGATGTTTTTATTCCTTGTCATACTGCAGTTGTTTAAATACAAAATAATGGTACAGGGCGCCTGGGTGGCTCAGTTGGTTAAGCGACTGCCTTCGGCTCAGGTCATGATCCTGGAGTCCCGGGATCGAGTCCCACATCGGGCTCCCTGCTCGGCAGGGGGTCTGCTTCTCCCTCTGCCCTCTTCCCTCTCGTGCTCTCTGTCTCTCATTCTCTCTCTCTCAAATAAATAAATAAAAAAAAATCTTAAAAAAAAATAAAAAAAATAATAAAAAAAAAAAAAGAAAATAATGGTACAGATTTGTATGGATAGCTATCGTTAAAGTAGTTTTCCCATGACATTCATTTAGTTTTATCTTTAGGAAAGTGGGCTTAAATATCCTTTTCTCCATTTTGCAAACAAACTGACATACAGAGGAGTTAAGTGGTTTGCCCTAGGTCACTCAGTCTAGGACAAGTTTTCCCAGACCATTCTGACCAGCATCATTTAGAGTTTATATCAGATACCTTGTATGCATCATTAGAGATACACTTGGTTTTGCCTCTCCCCTGTTTCACCCCATCCATCCCTGTAACAACCACTTCTCTCATTACCCTACTGACTTCCCATGAGTGTAACCTGACAATGCTTTGGTTATGCCAATGGCCTGTGCCTTCATCTCTCACTTACTGCCCTGGCTAAGGCAAAAGATTTCACAAGATCCACTTGTCACTTTGAATCTGGAAATACAGGAGAGTTCATGCTCAATGGGGCAAGATTTTAACCCATGGGAATAGAAGATAGTAGGATAATTCCCTGTTCTTCCCCCTGGTCTGACCATCCTGAGACATAGTGGGTCCATAAGCTACTGGAAGACAGAATTGTTAGAAACTGGTTTCACATGACAGCTCAATAACACACCCTTATCCTGGTACTCCTTCCTTCCCTTCCTTACTCTCTTTGCTCCCCTGGTACTTCTCTAGGATTCTAGTTCCCAAGTAAGTGGTAGGATACAAGCTTTTGCCTCAGGCTTTGCTTCCTGGGACCCAGGTCAGATATTCCTGAATTGGAATACCTGGGAGTAGGACATCTTATTAAGCTTCCCAGATGATTTTCAGACACAATACGATCTGAGAACCACTGGATCTAGAATGTCAACCCAGTGCAAAGGACGCTAACCTCAGTGATCTTTCCATCTTAACATATGCTGGATAAAAGAAAGGCAATGCTATTCTTATGCTGAGTCAAGGAGGGAGAGAAACTCTTAACTGCACCACTCTACCCCACGCTTCAACTGGCTGCTGAGTGGCTCCTGATACCTGACAATACCTGCTCTCACATAGTGCACCAACTCACCTGCCCATCTGGGCATCTGGTCCAGCCTGTCATGTTTGCACTGATTTGTGATGTCAGATAGGTTCCACTCTGTCTCTTTCCTGGCTCACAATCAGTCAGACACACTTCTTAGATATGTTGTCCACAGTCATCTCTCTTTCTCTCTCTCTTGCTCTCACTCTCACTCTTGCTCTCTCTCACACACACTCTTCTTTTCCTTTCTTTCCTTCCTTCTTTCCTCTTTGTTCCATAAACCACTCCAACCCTAAAGACCCTAATTACCATTATTGCCTCTTCGTTGGGAAAATGTCATGTTAAAAATAATAAAAATAATAGTAAATAAATAATGTATAGACCTTTTTCCCCCCCCAAAGTGATCAAGACCCAGCAGTCTCTGGTGTTTGTCATAGTTGTTTTCACCCTTAATATCACATCTTTGAGACTGGACTAAAAGGAACACTGCCAGAAAACATCTTTGAGAATGCTATAAATAGCAAAACAGCAAGATTGGGGAACAAAAGAGAAACACAGCCAGTGTAATTAGTTCACTTACTGAGCAAGTTGACTATTCGGAGGCTGAGGACTGTGTTCCAGCTGATGAGGCTGTGGGATGAGGAGGAAAGGAAAATCGACTTCCTGCACAGGCTGAGAGAAGGCACAGTGATACTGAAGCCCCATTGGAATCTCACGGTCCCCATCCCAGTATATGAGCAGTAGCCCACAGAAGTATGGGGAGGCAGGAGTCCAAGGACTAAGTATATATGAAACGTGAGAAGGAAATCAAGAAGTCTAATGGCAGAAAGCAAAAAGAAACACAGGACACAAGGAAGACAATGCAGGACCCAGGTCATCACAGAAAGGGACTAAGAGATGTTCTTGTTCAGTGTTCTCCAAATAATAATGATAATAATAACATTAGCTAATGTTTATTGAGTACTTAGTGATTATAAGCACATCTAATCCTCCCAAAAACTCCCTTAAGGAAAGTACTGTTTTAATCTTCATTGCACAGTAAGGGAAACTGAAGTGTAGAAAGATTAGGTACTTTGTACAAGGTTACACCTCTAATTGCAAACTTTCTGAAGCAATGGAATGTTCTCCCATTTTATAAACTCAGAACCCTAATAATGAAAACAGATGAAAGCAGAGTGATGGAAGAAAGGATCCCAGACCACAGAATTCCAGCATCTCTCAGAGCTTAACTGGAAAAGCATTCCCTGAGCACAAGCAGAGGACCAGAGAGGTCACTAGAACCAGCTAAGAGTGAAACTGGGGAACACAGGTCTCCTGGAGCCTACCACAGTGCTCCTTCCTGCACTGTACTTCCCAGTTGAAGGGCCACCCCCTGAAAACTTCATCTCCCCTTTGAGTCACCACTGGACTGAGAACTGGGTTCTGTGCATGTAGCACCTACTATACCTTCTGCCTCCTAAGTCACTTATAAGGTCCTTGGGAGCAGAGACTATGCCTGTTTAACTTTTGTAGCTCCCCTGGGGGCTTAGCATGAGACCTAGCATACAGCAGGAACTCAGTAAAGTTTATGAAATAAATAGGTATTTTGATGGACGGAGGAGTGAATGAATGAATATGTGAACACCTTTTAATGTGTTATAAAAAATAATACTGTGGAGAATACAAAACATTTCTGTGCCTCGTCATCTTTAATTGTCAGTACCAACTGAGAAGGGGTATTAATATTCCAATTTCAGAGATGAAGGACCTCAGGCACCTAAAGGGAAATTTCTTTTCCAAGGACACACAGTGAGGAAGTGGAGGAGCTAATACTGCACTTAGGTCTTCTGACTCTTAAAAATCATTTCTAAAGGACAAATGAGGTGCCTAGAGTAGTCAGACTCATCAAAACACAAAGTAAAATGGTAGTTGCCAGGAGCTGGGGTGGGGGAATGGGGAGCTGCTATTTGATGGGCACAGAGATTGTTTTCCCAAATGAAAAGAGCTGTGTGGATGGATGGTGGTGATAACAGCACAACAATGTGAATGAAATTAATGCTATTGAACGGTACACTTAAAAATGATTAAAATGGTACATTTTGTGTTATTTGTATTTTGCTACAATTAAATTTATTTTAAAAATCGGTAGCTAGCCTTTGTTATGCATTTGCTGTGTGCCAGCATGATTTTCAACACTTCATCTCCTTTAATCCTCTCAACAACCCTATCAGGTAAATGCTATTATTATCTCCATTTACAAATGAGAAAACTGAGTTACAAAGAGGTGAAGTATCTCAGCCAAAGTCATATAGCTTGTAACCCAAGAGCCAAACTCAAGGAGTTTGCTTTCACTCATTACAGTAAATGAGCAAAAGGGAAGACAGTTTGATAAGGAATTTGCTGCCAGAACAGAAGCTGGGGATTAGTCAAATGTACATCTCTCTATTTAAATCTCTATCTGTATTAAATACTTTGCCATCTTCATTAAACTGGGGGCATCTGAAGAATATGTTTTTATTTTAATTCACTTCTCAGACTGAAAGTGACCAGTCTGGTTAAGGAAGGCACATATACTCAAAGAGCAGTGGCTTTGTATTCAGAGTTCAGAGCCTGGCTCCAGCACTAATTGCCTACATGATACTTGCCACTTCATGTGACCTCTCTGTACCTATAAAATAGAGATAATAACGATAATAAAGGCCATAGCCTTTATGCCTGGTTCAATAAATACTATTCCCATTCTCATTTAAAAAAAAATATTAAGGAATAAAAACATCTTGTCCTCAATTCTTAACTTACCTAGTACACTCTTCAGCCTCTGGGCATGAGGATGCTCTAATAGTTCCAGGAAGATTAATATTTGTACTACTTTTCAAGATCTACATGGTAAGATTCCTCAGTAAGTGCAAATATAGTCATATGAAAGAAAGTCTCTTACCAGTAACCTAAGCCCATCCTACTGCTGATGGCTGACTGACCCTCCCGTGCTGAAAGTCCATGTGTAGGTTCTGGGTATCTTCTTCCTGCATCCCTTCATTCCTCAAGCTGAATAATTCCAACTCCATGCATCCACCTCCACTTTCCACGTCATCACTCTACTCATGGTGTTGGTGCAAACGGAGCCCTGTGGGCATGACTGGGGCTGAATGGAATCAGACAATTATACTGGACCCAAATACCGGCCTGGTAATTGTCCAAACACAGCCTAGAATGCTATTCAACCTGTGGTCCATACTAGTCCCAAGATCCTTTTCTCCTTTTATTGTTCTCATTCTTCTAAGATAGGTGTAAACTCCATTCTCAGTAAATAAGAAGTAATGATTTAGCTATTTCTGTGCCTTCATCTTTCATTTAGCTCTTGAATATACTAAGTATAAGACATCAAGGAGAATAAAATTACAATACACACTTGAGTGTTGTCCTCTGGCGCCTATATGCTAACGGGAGAAATAGACAAAGGCATAAATAGATGTAACCTAAGAGGAAAGTTACAAGCGCCATGGGAGGTAGAGATCATGAAATGCTTACCTCATTGCCTTGCATAGGGTAAGTACTCAAAGCATTGTGGTTGTTGTATTTGTGGAGCCTGTAAAATTAAAACGATGAAAGACACTTTTGGTTGGGGGGAATGGAATTGAGGAAAGCTCCAGAAGAAAGATAACTGACTTGAGGATGAACAGGATTTGCTCTCAGAAAGAGAAGAATGGAATTCCAGGGATCAGCCCAGGGAATGCAAAAACAATAAGGCACATAGACAAAGGGACACAGAAAAGAGTCTTTTAAAGGAATGGAGTCTGGAGAAAATAATAGGAAGAAGAAAGGACAGAGGTAAAGGGAAAGAGGAGTTTGGGACAGACATAGGACAAAGTATATGCCTGAACCAAGAGTTCTATGGAGACATTTTTTTTTCCCCTAAAAAATAAAGAGGTAATTCTTTGGAACAACCTCATAAGTCATTCATTAATTCATTCATTTATTCAACAGTCTTTTCTAAGCAATGGTACAATGTTGGAATGTATCAGACAAACAGGAAGATACAGTCCCTGTCTCCAAGTCACTTGGAATCTGTAACGTGACACAGATATGGAACAACAAAAACAATATGAAGACCCTAGACTGATTGTTTATTATGTGTCAAATATAATCATCCTAGAATAAGCATTATAATTATCCATATTAATATGAGCAAACAAAAGCTTAGAAATTGTTCAGTAACTTTCCCAAGTTTACTAGCATGTAGTGAAGTTAAGACTCAAATTCAAACCCAGAAGCTAATTCCTTTACTGTTAGGATTATGCAGTTATGCCCCTAATACAGTAGTATGTTCTTTATAGAGCATAATGGACAAAGGGGAAGAACAAAGGCATGAGTGGCTACTTCTACATGGGGACAGTGGACATTAAAGGAACTTAGCTGAATCTCAAAAGAGGTAGATGGGTATTCAACCTGCAGATGAGAAAAGAGACTATATATTTTTTTATACCTTCTTGCTTTAAGTGCTGGGTTCTTCAGTGGCAATGATGAAATGAAACGTGTTTACATTCAGCAAATTTAGCACTTTGCCCAAGAAACCTAGCCCCATTAATATCTTCACCTGTTAACACATGAAACCAAAACATGGGGTCTATTAATGAATAATCAGCCCAACTCAAAGATTGGAAGCAGCATGTGCAAACACCGGAAGTGGAAAAGCAGTCTTCTGGAACCGTAAGAAATTGAGAGGAGTTGGAGCAGCAGATGTACAGGAGGGCTTTATGAGAAATAAGCTGGAAAGCAGGGTAAGATTAAGAAGGCTTCTGTGTGCCTTCCTAGGTAATTCGGGTTTTCTCTTAGAAGCATAGGCATTTAGGGCGCCTGGGTGGCTCAGTTGGTTAAGCGACTGCCTTCGGCTCAGGTCATGATCCTGGAGTCCCGGGATCAAGTCCCACATCGGGCTCCCTGCTCGGCGGGGAGTCTGCTTCTCCCTCTAACCCTACCCCCTCTCATGCTCTCTCTATCTCAGTCTTTCTCTCAAATAAATAAATAAAATCTTTAAAAAAAAAAAAAGAAGCATAGGCATTTATAAAAAAAAATAATAAGCATAGGCAATTCTAAATGTAGAATCTAGTATTTAGAAATTAGCTGGGGTATTTTATTTTATTTTTATTTTTTTTATTTTTTTTTTTTAAGATTTTATTTATTTATTTGACAGAGAGAGACATAGCGAGAGAGGGAACACAAGCAGGGGGAGGGGGAGAGGGAGAAGCAGACTCCCCGCCGAGCAGGGAGCCTGATGTGGGACTCGATCCCGGGACCCCAGGATCATGACCTGAGCCGAAGGCAGTCGCTTAACCGACTGAGCCACCCAGGCGCCCTAGCTGGGGTATTTTAGATACCTCTTGTGACAGTGTGGCTAAACTATAGAAGAGGAGACCAGTTAGTTTGGTGATGACTGCAATATTCCAAGTGTGGTGAAGATGTTTCTTATGCCCTGGGCATACAGCTAGACTACTACACTTCCAGTCTCCTTTTACCTGGACCCCAAATGACTGAGTGCTAACAAATGAGGATGGGAACAAAGCACATTACTTCCATGTCTAGCCCCTGAAAACCTCTCATGAGATTCTCATGCTCTCTCATCCCCATCTTCTTGCTACATATAGAGGAGAAGAAGGCCCTAGGTGATGGTAGAGTCTCACAATGGAAGGTGCCTGGGTCTCTGAATGACTGACTATACAGAGGAGAACCCCCTGCAACCTACAATGACCTATGCCATGATTTTATTATATTAAACCACAATAAACCATTACAAGATCTGTTGAAGGCAATTAGAATTGGAACAGAGCAGGGAATGGATATAACAGACATGCAGAAGTAAACTAGACATGACCTGGCCACAGACTGGGTCTGAGATAGCCCCTTTCTCTTTATGGCCTCCAGAAGTAAAAAAAAAAAAAAAAAAAAAAAAAATCAGTAGAAGAATTACTCATCTTTTGAGGACAGAGATAGGGACATACAAGAAAGGCACAATCAAGGTCCTAGCAAAATTCAAAATTACATTTTAGCTCTACCTCTTCCTTAATTTCTACTTAACAACTTCTGAGAAAATAATTGTGTGGCAAAATCTCACTTGGAAATTAAACCCCAGGCATAATGTTAGTTCAACATGAGTGCATTAATGCTGCTTTGTACTTGAAAGCTGTAAATGTAAATCCATTCCCATCGTCACACGTTTGATTGAGGTTCCCAAGTATAGTGGTTCACACTGCATCGTATTTTCAGTTCCAATACTACCAGCCATGAAGTGACTCTTCAAAGAAGGATCTGTCTGTTTCATATCATGGCAGACAGGACTAATCAGCAATGCCAACATTTTAATGAATTTCCTGTTTTTGCTGATAGAGTTAATCAAGAAGTGGTGAGAACTGCATCCAGGGGAGAGAAAGCCAAAGTAGAGGAGGCTGTCCCAACATTCAAAGCAGCATTTCTTTTGAGAAACTCAAAGCCACTTTCTATAGCAAACAGCAATTGCTTATTTATCTTCCAACAGTGTAAGGAGCACTTTGCCATCTCCGGAGATATCCCATGGAAAGAGTATTAAGATGTAGAGGCAGAAGACATGGGTTCAATTTCCAATCATCTAATATTCATTCATTTCTTCATTTAAAAAGTGACTTTGCCAGTGTCACTGTACCAGGTAGTGGAGATGCAAAGGTGAATAACACAGATGCATTAAATATAGGTTATTTCATCAAGCATGTTAGCTGTGTAACTTCAGGCAAATCTCTTAACTTCTCTGGTCCTTGGATTCCCTACAAAGGCCATTAACTATATTTTGGCTGTCCAATGTCCATGCCCTCTTTTTGGTAATATCAGCACATTTTCCTCTTATAACCAACTCCCTCTACATTATCAGTCAGGTACTTCTGGTAGAATTGGTTCAAACCTCTGGCTCTGAGTTTTAACTTACGACTCAGCGTGGCCAATTGGGCTATTAGCATTCCTTCGCTACAGTGATTAATTCAATACTGAGTGCAAGACCCCATCCAAGGAGAGGCAGGACTTTTGTTTTTACTATAAGGAAACCAGAAGCTCTCTTATTTCTCCCATCTGGAAAGAACTTAGAGAATATACCTCTGGAGCCACCAGCAGCCATATTGATCCCATAAGAAGTTTTGTAAAAAAGCCATCCCAAAAAAGTAAGACAAAAATGTGAGAAAGACTAGTCCTGGTGATGTCTTTTGAGGTCCTGGCTTGAACAGTGCCCAAAGCCAGAGAAAGAAACTTCTAGGTTGTTTAGTTATTGAACCCTTCATTACCATTTTGGCTTAAATCAATTTGAGTCAGGCTTCTTATAGTTCTTAGTAAGAAGAGCTCTAATTGATACATTCCCCATTCATAAATTGACAGAAATGACAATGTAGACCTGCCTAATTTCATGGGACTCTAGTAAGACAGATTTGATCCATACTAGCTGTGTGTCCTTGGGAAAGCAACTTAACCTCTCTGTGTTTTGGTTCCCTTATTTGTAAAATGGGGATAATAACAGAACCAGCTTATAGAGTTGTTCTGAGGATTAAATGAGCTGAAGTATGTCTAGTTCTTAGAAGAGTGCATAAATGCCATTTAAGTATTTACTATAAGGCTAATACAACTGATAATATATTAAATTATGTTTAATAACAAATATCATTATAACAAAGGAACTTACCAGTAATTAGAGTTTCATTGAAAAATAATGATTTTTCTCATCTCCTTACACTAATCAGGGTATACTGATTGTTATAATATAACACCCCAAATTATCAGTGGGTTCACACCACACAATATTTCTTGTTCATGGTATGATATAATGAGAGTTGGTAGGATGGCAGAAGCTCTGCTCCTTTCAGTCATGCAGGGATCCAGGCTCCTTCCATCTTTTTTTTTTTTTTTAAGATTTTATTATTTATTTGACAGAGAGAGACACAGCGAGAGAGGGAACACAAGCAGGGGGAGTGGGACAGGGATAAGCGGCTTCCCGCAGAGCAGGGAGCCCAATGCGTGGCTCGATCCCAGAACCCTGGGATCATGACCTGAGCTGAAGGCAGACGCTTAATGACTGAGCCACCCAGCCACCCCTGGGCTCCTTCCATCTTATGGCTTGGCCAAATGATGGGGAAAGACAGCAAGAGGTGAAATGGAGGTTTTCATGGGCTAGGCCTGGAGGTTTTACATCACTTCCCTTCATATTCCATTGGTCAGAACTTAGAACCATGGCTATATAAGGAGAGAATGAGAAATTAAGTCTAGCTGTGTACCTGGATGCAAGGGAGACCAGAGATACTGGGGAGCCCCGGTGACTCCTGCCGCATCTGGGAAGTATTCAAAGAGTGGCTGAATGAGCATCTCTCAGGGAGCATATTGCTGGGACTCAAAATGGCATTATGAGAAATGAAAAGCCCCTAAGAGATTTTCAATTCCAACCAGCATTTTATATGAACTTGTCCGAGGTCACACAGCTAGATATGGGCAGAGCTGTATCTAGAATCTGCTTCTCACTATCTCGTTCTTTTGTCCACTCAATCACCTCCTCTATAAGTTGTCCTTTCCAAATCTAATATATTATTGCCTTTTTGCTCACTGGTTTAGCTAGCTGTTTGTCTTTGGAAGATAATTTACTCTTATTCAGATAAATTACTCTTTTCACATAGATTTCTTAACCAAGTACCTTATTGCTTTATGCCATCTGCCTCCTTTCATAAAACGTCGATTTGAAGGTAAGGAGACCAGAATAGAGGTTACTTACTGTGCATACATTTACCATCATAGTGAATATGTAGATGGCACAAGTAAGGTAAAAGACTGACTGTCTGTAGTGGTGAAAACATTTGGCATATCTGGAAGTGCAGTTCTATTGACTATTTTTTTTTCACATATTCTTGCTTTAAGTGGTGGATTCTTCAGTGACAATGAATAAATGAACCACGTTTCCATTCAGCAAATCTAGCATTTCACTCAACCAAGATCTACTCATTAATTCACCTGCTGATGCACACAACCAAAACATGAGGGATACTAAAATTAACTAATAATTAGCACAACTCAAAGAACTATAAACAGTGCCATAATTTAGAATGTTGCCAACTTCTTTTCTGATTAGTTTGGTTTAGTCCTTATTAGATGCATGGCCTTCATCACTACCAATCAGTATCTATGAATGATGTATTCTATTTTTTTAATTAATTAACTCAATTGTCTCTTCTGAAATTCAGGCAGGAAACTAGAAATGCCACTTGACAAGGGCCCTTTTAAAATACTGATTCTCTGGACATGTTGATTTTTCCAAGTTTTTCCCCATGACTTGCTGAATACCAAAGGTCCATAAACAGAGTTAATGAATAATTCAACTGCCTCCCCATCTCAATGCTCCTCACCCCCTGGGGAGAAAATATTAGGAAATTCTTTCAAGGATGTCTACAATTCTAGAAGCTGACAAATGTATATTTAAAAGTAGATGAAGAACGCCAAGTCTTGGGCTTCACAGAGAGAATTGTTCAATATTCTATGCCCACTGCTAGCTCTAGTACCAGAGAAGGTTTTCCAGAAAGAGGTAATTACCCCTTAGAAAGCCATAAGGAGCTCCTGGCAGAGGTCCACAAGGACCATGAGCAGATAGCTGATCTCCTGCTTTTTCAACTATCTCAATTTAAAAAAAATTTTTAGCATTTCTTTGGGAAGTCCAAATTTACTCTATTTTTAAACCTTGGACAAATTATGATCGAATTATTTGTTTACAAGGTAAGTACCCCTGCCCTGCAATGGAAGGAGTGACTTGATGTACTGGTAATTTACCTGAAAGGTAGCAGAATATGGGAGTAAAGAACACAGCGTCTGGATAAACATGCCAAGCTCTACTTCTACTGCTCACTTGAGCAAGCTCTTTGATACCCCCCCATGCCTTAGTTTACTCAACTGTGAAATGGGAATGATAACAATCCCATTAACCTCACAGGTTTATTGTAAGGACTAAACAAGCTAATTCAAAATAAGCCTAAAATAGTGTTTGGCATATAGTATATGCCTTATAAGTGTTAGTTTTAAAGGAGAAAAAAACCCTGGAAATTAGATTGTACAGTGTTTAAGACCATGGCAGCCAAAGTTCTTACTTAAGCCTTGCCTTCTTACTTTTATTGGCTGTCTTTCCATGTAGCCATATATTATGATCAGTTGTACTCTTCTAAAATTGAATCAAATGTTTTCCCCATGCTTACTGATAGCAATTGCCATAATCTGGGTACCTATATGACCTTTACGATGTCCATGTAATCTGCATTTTACAAATGGTTCTATGGCTGAGAGAGGTTAAGTACCAACGTCACTGTAGTGGATTAGAGATGGTGCAACTTTTTTGACATCTTCCCATGAGAGCTGGGGTTTATTTCCCCTCCTCTGGAAGCTGGGCTTCTCTGTGACTGCTTTGGCCAAGAGAGTACAGCAGAAGTGTTGGTATACTAGTTCCATCCATAGCTTCCCCTCATCTGAGAAATAAGGATCCTAATAATATCTGCTGTGCCTGCTTCACAAAGTTGTAAGAATCAGATGAGTTAAAGGGTAAGTGTGTTTTGTAAAGTAGAACTATATAGGCATAAGAATTACTATCATTTGTACAAGCTAATTATACTCTATATTATTACACAACAATAAAAAATCACCTGCACTATAGGGTTGCTTTGTCGATATGTGTAATTTAGACTCTGGGGACCCTAAAGAACAACATGTAACACCTACACCTCCAAATTGTTCTCTGCCAGTAGGTTATTTCTCCATAACAGCAAAACATCTGTTCAGTTCAATTCAGCCATTTTCATTTAAAGTCACCTAAACCAATTGTTTAGTGGCATGTGGGCCAAAAGAAAAGAACATGGACAGACATGTCTTGCACCATGTGTTTCTGGGAAATCAAATCAATAAATACTTGTTGAGCACCTATGTACTAAGCATTATGCTCGGGTCTTGTTTTAAAAAAAGAAAATCAAGTCCAGAAGGTTCTTCTCTCAGGAGGTTTAAAATCATGAGGGAGGAGTATCAGAAAGGGGGCAGCACTCTATGAGGGGAACTTCAGTAGATCCTTTGGTAAAATAGAGGATTTTCTATCATGTCAAAAAGTATTCCTTAAAGCTTCTACTCTATGATTATAAAATTCTTAAAAGTGATTTGTCTTTAATTAAGGCACAATTGTGATTAAATATTTTACTTGGTTTTGATCACCACTAGAAATATCTGGGCTTTAAATTACTAAAGTCATCTCAGGATGAGTTTTCACTAAGGCAAGTCATAGTAAGTACCCTCCTCCTGCTCCTTCAAGACTTAGCTCATGGTTCACCTAATCCAGGAAGCAAGGCTTCTTTGATTTATCTTCCTATATACACCTAACTTCTCCACACACCTATATAAACACACATTCAGATATTCCCAGACCCTTCTCTCTTCTGCCATGAAAGTCGCTACTTCTCTCTCACACAGTGATACTCAACTCTAGGGAGCATCCAAATCACAGGGGTTGTTAAAACACAGATTGCTGCCCCCACCACCAGCGTTTCTAATTTACTAGTTCTGAATGGATGGGGCCTGAAAATGCACATGTTCAAGTTTTCAGCAGCTGCTCATGCTACCAGTGGAAGGACCACCCTATGAGACTACTGCTATGTCACATATCATTGACCACACTGCACTGTGATAATCTTTTTGCATGTCTCTCTCAGTCTAAAAAGATGTTTTAAGTGTCTACTGTGTCTCCCGGGAGACTATGTTGAATTTTGCAGGTGCAGGCATTTGTCTTCTTCCGTTTTATAAGCCCAGAGCCTAACCCAAAGCCTGACATACAGTACACTTGATGAATGTTTGCTGAACAAATAACTAAATGAATGTTACAGCTTGAGGTCAAAGGGCATGCATACATAAGGCATTTGAGAAAGACTCAAGGGTTTAGCCAGTGGATATAAAGCATGGCCATGAACTTATACCTAAGGATTTAAAACATTGCCCACAATAATTACCACACCATTCTGCTGAAGAGCAAGCACCAAGTTTATTACGGGGCTCAGCTTCTAACTGCTACTGTTTGGGTATATCATGTGAGTATAGAATCCAGGATGAAGGGCAAACCTGAAGCCAAATCACAACAGAGAATTTTTTAAAAATTGGAAATGAAGCTTTTGCAGAAAATAAAATTGGGGGTGGGAAGTTGGTCAGGAAGGAATGGAGTTAAAGGTAGGTTGAGACAAAGAATTGCCATGAGAAGAATAGAAATGACTTATCGTTGGAGCCTCAGAGGGTGGAACTTAAACACACACTTCATTCAATAAACAACATCAATGTCCCAGGATTGAAGTGCTAGCATCCAGAAATGAATCAGACACAGTCTCTACTATCTCATGAGTTAAAGACTTTTTTTTTTTCACGAAACAAAGATTTAAATGCAGTGTATTGGCCTGTTTGGGAGGTGGTGCCCAGAAGCACCTAAGGGACTAAGATGTGAAGCATGGAAGGGAAGGAAGCCAATGCCATAAGTCACAGTCCACAAGTGATTTCTCCGCACAACTGCAGCCCAGTCCTCTTGGGGACCTCTAGGAGATGATGAAGACTGCTTCAGAACTGACCCACCTGAACAGAGAAAGACAAGGTATTTACCTGTTACCTCCCCTTTGCAGTTGGTTGAGGGCTACTTCTGGGGACATTAATTCCCAGGTATTTCCAGCATGCTGCATTTGTAGTAGGCAAAAGCACCAAGATGCCTCCAGTGAAATGAAGAATGCCAATGGACATGGGGTGGGGGATGGTGGGCACTAACAGTATCTGCTACCCTTACTCTTACACTTATAAGCAAGGAGAAGGTAGATCTAAGTCATCCGCTGTGATGAAATTCCATCTAAGAACTAAGGTTCCTAAGTACTAACCATGAGATTCTCAGGTTCATCATGATAATATTAACAGCTAACACCAATCTGCAATATGTCTGTGATATTACTAGCCTGCCAGCAGCCCTATAATAAGAGGCACTATTATAAAGACATTATCTATTTAACCAATGAAAAGCTGGGGTTTAAGATTACTGAAGTGACTTGCCCAAAGTCATACAGCAAGTTGGAACTAGAACACAGATTACACAGGAACCTGCCTAGTCCCTATTTAAGGCTCTCTGCTCCTGACCCAATGGCACCCATGGGGCATCCTGAATTCATAGCCCATAGACAGACTTCCATCTGAGTAAGGTTTCTTCTGGACGACTCCTTCTGGCAAGCCTTTTTTTTTTTTTTTTTCCTCTCGTAGGCTCTGGTTTAATATAGCACTGTTCTGTTCTGCAGAAACTGCCTGAGTTTAATTCATCTGCCTCCCTCAAATCACCACCCTCCCAGGCCTTTTTACTCCATAGCTTATGACCTGTTTTATTCCCACATCCACAATAAACCCCAGTGCTCCCCTGCAAAGGCTTGTGATTTTCAAACAACATGTGTTTCTAAAACTGCAGCGTGCTGCTAGTGTTTGTCTGAGGTCTTCTCCCCAAAAGCCCCTTGAGGCCCCGAGATCCTGTTTGTGCTAGTTAACTACAGGAAGTGGCCCTAAAGTAGGCTTTAATTAATTCAGCTGTTTACTTCATTGAACTAAAAAATATCAAATTAAATAGCTCCTTTTTAGCCTAGTGCTTTTGTTTTCTCTGTTTTCTACTTCATCAGCTATTTGGGCCAAACAATATGATTTCCCCAATGTTGTCATTAAAATTCTTTAATGGAATGATGAAAGTGCCAGCAAACCTGATGAACACTGGTCATTAGAAGTAGCATAAAAACACCAAGACGGTGCATAGCTGTAAGGAGGTGTCCTTCCCTCCATGTTCTGAAACCCTCTCTCTGATGCTTCTTCCTCTGTTGCAGAGTTCACCCAGTCTGTCCTAGACTCTTGAGAGGAACCCAGTCAATGTCAAGATGATATCCCTTTGTGAGGTCAATTTGTGAAACTTTCTATAACTGGACACCTGAGTGCTTTTCTAACAATTTAGGGCATTATTTGTATTCATCACTCCCCAGTAAGAACCCTTCATCATTGTATTAAGACTGTGTTATAACCTCCCATAAATAATACACCTACCTGCAGCACAAACTTTCTCTAATTTCTAGACCCTATCTCTCCCAGATCTTGTAGTTTTATGGGACTCATAATGTCTGCTTTAAGCTTAAACATTTATTGAGTATCAGAGCTTTGTGTTATATTAGTAGTTGTGGTAGACTTGAAACATGACCACAGCTCTTGCACTCATTCATGTATTTTTGTTCTTTGCTATGTGATTTCGCAGCTCAAGTGCTGGCATTTACTTCCCTTCCCCTTAAACCTGGGCTGGCATTGTGCCTTTAATTGACCTATAGATTGCAACAGAAGTGATGGTGAGCCAGTTCCCAGCCCAGGCTCTAAAGGCTTTGCACACTTCTGCTCTCTCCCAAGACCTTGTCTCCACCACTTGAATAAGCTTGAACTAGCCTACTGGAGGATGAAGGGGCCATGTGAAGCAGAGCTGAGTTAGCCAGTTCCTTCCAGCTGAGGCCCTAAACATGTGATAGAAACCAGCCAAGATTAGAAAAGCCTCAGCTGATCTGTCAACTAACCCTGCAGATAAATGAGGAAGCCATCCTAGATGAATCAAGCCCCCTAGCCGACTTCCGTATTCATGAGTTAATTAAATACTTGCTGTTATAAGCCACTAAGTTTTGGAGTGGTTTGTTATACAGCAATAACTAATACAGTGATTTTTCTGTGGTACAGATGGAGGTTAGAGAGGGTAGTATATTGACTGAATGTTTGTGTCCCTCCATAATTTGTATGTTGAAACCCTAACCCCCACTGTGGTTATATTTGGAAATGGGACTTCTAAGGAAGCATTTAAGGTTAAATGAGGTCATAAGGATGGGGCCTTGATCTGACAGGATTAGTGTTCTTATAAGAAGAGACACCAGAAAACTCGCTCTTTCTCTCTGTGTACACACACTGAGAGCAAAGGCCATGTGAGGACATGGGGAGAAGGTGGCCCTCTGCCAGCCAGGAAGAGAGCTCTCATCAGACACAAAATCAGCTGAAACTTTGATGTTGAACTTCTAGCCTCTAAAACTGTGAGAAAATAAGTTTATATTGTTTAAGCCACCTATTCTATGGTATTTTGTTATTGTAGCCCTAGTAGACTAATACAGGTAGAAAGTACAAAGGAATCTACAGGCTATGGAAACATATACACATGTTTGGAAAAAATAAGAAATCCCCCATTAACCCACTCCTATACTGCAAGTTGCTGCTGAAAAAGCAATGTGCTCAGCACTGGAAGTACAAGGATTAGAGGTCTGAGTCCCTACCTCAAAACTATTTATGGTCTAGTGATGGTGACTGTGGCCAGTCAACCTGGTTTCCTGGGACCAACTTGGTTTTAACACTGAAAACCCCATATTCCAGGAATCCTCTCAGTGCTGGGCAACCTGAGATGGTTGGTTACGCTAGTCCAGTAGAGAGGCAAACATGTAAACAGATAGTTTTGGTACGGTGTTATAGTGTTTTGATATTTGTAGTTGTAGTAGTATTACTAGTAGTAGAATTACTAGGAGTAAAATCATGTCCAGCATATATCAAATGCTTCTTATATGTTATACATTGTTTAAAGTGTTCAATATGGAGTTCCTTATTAATAGTCACATCTGTTCTATAAAGTCATCTCATTTCATGGAAGACAATGAAATCTCAAAGAGAGTCAGTAACTTGCCCAAGATCATAAAGGACATAGTGAAGCTCAAATTCAGTCTCAGGCTAACTCTAAAACTTCCTTTTTTTAAATTTATTTTTTTTTTAAGATTTTATTTATTTAAGAGAGAGAGAGAGCAAGAGCACAAGCAGTGGGGAGAGGCAGAAGCAGATTCCCTGCTGAATGGGGAGCCCAACGTGGGGCTTGATCCCAGGACCTGGAGAACATGACCTGAGCCGAAGGCAAGTCACCCAACCGACTGAGCCCCCCAAGTGCCCCCAAAACTTACTTTCTTAAACATTAAGCTGAACTTCCACCACATACATATTCCCATCAATGCAAAGAACAGGGCTGGGAGAGAGAATAATGGGGAGGAACCAAATCAGATTACACCATTCAAAGAAGGCTTTCTGAAGGAAGGGATACCTAAAGTCAATCTTGAGAGATAACTGGGCATTTGCCAGGAGATAAGTAGGGTGAAACGCCCCGGGTGCAGAGAAGAGCTTGGGCAGAAGTCCAGAAGCATGAAACTACATGGGATATGTAGGAAACTGTAGGCTGATCGGTTTTGCTGTGGTATGGAATGTGAGTTGGGGTTTGTTGGGAAATGAGGCTAAAGAGATAGTTATGGGCTAGAGTTCCAGTAGTTGAAGCCAACCAGAATTCAATGATAGATGGGTTTTCTTCCATTTCAAAACATTTACACAAGAAAAACAATTAATCCTCTTTGTTGTAGAACATTTTCCATGTGACAAACTGATTTGAGAACACCACTGCACTTGCAAATCTGGAGCAAAAACATTGTAGTATCACATGCTGAGAACCTGAGGCTAACAGAAAGGAAAAAAAAAAAGGAAAACATCTACCTTATGAAAAGTCATTGGCAAATGTGCTAAGTAGCTGTTTTCCAATGCAAATACTGACGAGAATGAAATAAAGCCACCATTTAGCCATTGCATAATGTTTTCTTAACGACCAGAAATGTCAACACTGTGTGGACCTTACCACAGAAAGGCTAAATGTTTGATTGACATATATGCAAGACATGTGAGCAAATTAAAGAGCCAATAAAATTGTCCAGTCCAATTCTACTGGCTATACTGAATGTATTTTTTTCTAGCTGGTTTAGAATTCATTCATTTATTCTTTAATTGAGAGGTATTCATCAAGCACCTAGTACTGTATTTGGTACTGTCCTCAGTATGGAAGCACATGTGAACCATGTCTTTAAGGACATTACAATCTGATGAGAAAGTGGATATGCAGACAATTAGAGAAAGATGGCATACAAGCTCTTACAGAGGTATACATAAAATGCAGTGAGAAAGTTTCCTTTAGTCTGGCCAAGAGAATGGGAAAAGGCTTCCAATGACCTTTGACCTGAGTCTTAATAAGAAGAGTTTTTCAGAAAGATGTAACACTAATAACACTAACACTTATTGAGCATTTAATTATTTCATTCAAAGCAATAAACACTTTATATACATTATCAAGTGCAATCCTCACAACAGCTCTGGAAGGTAAATATTATGATGCCAATTTTTTTAAATGGAAAAACTGAGCCTCAAGAAGTCTAAGATCTAGCAACTAAGCAGTAGAACTAGGATTTGGATCAGTAGCTGTTTGACTCCAGAGCTGGAGTTCTTGACCATATATTGCATGTTTTCCCACTTGGGGAAATGCCGTCCAGGTGTGGGAAAGAGCACAAGCAAAAGCACAGAAGCTGGAACTGACACAGTGTGTTCATGAAACTGTGAGCAGGAATGCATGGCAGAAGCACAGGCTATCAATAAAGATCATCCAAAAGCCACATCATGGAGCTTTTGGTATGTCATGAGAAATAGTCTGGACTTTATCTCACAAAGAATGGGTTAATAGATAATGACAAAACATTTTTTCTGATCAGTGTTTTCTTTCTGAGCTGAGAAAAGGTATTGTCAACCATGTCCAGATCATTCCCACTGCCAGGAGGTAGATGAGCAGCATCCGAACCCCCTGGCCCAAAAGGCTTGTGTTTGTGAAGCTGAGTTGCTATAGAGAAGTCATGTATTCACCTATTCATTATTTGTTTTTATCCCAGCTGCTTCTCAGTACCTATCATGTATCAGGTCTTCTACTAGGTACATGGAATTGTTGGTGACCATAACAAACATGGTCTCTGTTCTCAGGAGCTCACAAGCAGAAATAAAAATAATTAAATAAACAATGACCAAATACTTAATCACCAACTGAGATAGGTTCCCAAGAAAGGAAGGGTGCTATGAGGAGGTAAACAGAGGAATTTGGGGGCTTTGACACTTTCTCTGAGCAAAGGTTATTTAAGATGAATTCTGAAAAGTAAGTAGAAATTAACTAGGAAGAGAGGAAGTTAAGGAAGAGAGCATTCTAGGCAGAGGGAACCTATTTTGCAATAGTCCATGGTTTGATGGAGAAAAACAAACCTGGAGCAGAGAGAGCAAGGTGGGGAATACTGGAGATAAGGCCAGAAAGGCAGGTAGGGACCAAATCATGTAGGGTCTCATAAGCCATGGCAAGGACACTGCTGTGTCTGGAGCCTTGTAAAAACGTCTTAAGAGTTGTTTCTACATTTAGGATTTGTCCTAAAAAAGAAACATCTCCACTGTCTGACACCGTTATCTATATAACTTCTAGATTCTCTCTTTTGTCCTAGTTGCTTTAAAAAAATCAGAGCTAAAATTATTTTAGACATTCCATTCAAATCGATATGGTGATATGTGGTTCTGTTCAGTTCTTCCAAAAATCTCTCCCAAAGTGATACTGATTTTTCACATTCAGAAATTCATTCTAATGAAATAAATTTATTCTGAAGATCATGCTGCACCTGCTCATTGCTTTGTGAGTTTTGCAATGGATTTTAGCCAAAACATGAGTAGTTGACGACTGCTAGAAGTAAGTTATATGTCTACTATCCCAAGCCACCAAATGAAGAGGTAAGGGAAGGTTAATAAAGGAAGTGAGAAAAGATACAAGTTTAAACTGCTACAATTATAATAAGATAATACTTCCCGCTGCCTAGGACTTTAAGATTTAAAAAAAATAATGTCAATGTGTTTTCCTGTGTTTCTCTAATTTTGTCCTTACGCAGCTCATGATTCTCCCCATTTTGTGGATGAGAAAACTGAGGCAATGAATGATGAAAATAACTTGCCTGTAGTCTCATTCCTAGTTGTGATGGAAGTGGGATTCCCAGTCAGGTCTAAGACACCAAAGTCAATGCTCTTTACTCTCTACCTCACTGCCTGCAATGAACACACTGAAATAATTTTCAGATGCTCTGTCCTTAGGGATGATCCATGGTGCAGACACAGCAAGTGCACAATCCTTCTGGCATTTCACAGCTGGCCTACCTTACAAAATAGCTGTGATGTCCTGCCCCCAGATCCTACCAAGCCCCTTCTCTCCCACTGGGTTAAGCATCACCTCACTGTGTGGCTCCATAAAGGAAACCCTGGGAAATTAATGGCCTTGTTACCACCATTGGTGCTTAATGACCCTGCAGTTTCCTGTGGAGTGTATTCTCCCTGGGCCAGTTGTTAATGAACCACTTCTTTGTTCTCTGGTTCCATTGTAAGTCTTTTATAGCAGCATCATGTTTTAGAGCCAGAAAAGAACAGACTGAAATACCCGCTAGGTGCGAAGCACTGTACTGTGTGCTTTGTGTGCATTATCTTGTTGACAGCTCACTTAATCTGAAAGTTATCCTGTGGTGTAGTCATTATTGTCCCCATTTTACAGATGAGCAAACTGAGGCAAAGATAAGTTAGCTAACAGGCTAACTTATTTTCTGTTATGTATATCTTACCACAATTAAAAAATGGAAAGACCATAGAGTTAGCAAATAATAGAGCCAGGATTTGAATCCACAGAGATGAACTGCAAGGTTCACATTTATAACGACCAGTATTGACACCCTCAGGCAATTCTGCCAGAAGCCCTGACATTGAGGTCATCTGGCTGGTTTGCTCTGGGAAGGTTGCAAAAAACTTACTACATTTACTGCCTCTTCTCCTAGGTACATCAAGGGTTACAGAAATACCACCTTCCCCACTCTTGAAGCTCCTTGAAATTAAGATAAATACAGCTGGTGAGCAGAAACTTAAACCCATCCCATCTTATATTAACTTACTGGAGTACAATACCTCTAGGCTTTTATTTCTTCCCATCATGCCCCCAAATTAGGAGGCAAACTTCATCATGAAGATAGAAGGAGTGATCCAAGGTACTTTCATTAGAATGATATCTAATTTCCACTGATTCAAGTTCCATTCAGGTACATACCAGCTTGGTTGTTGAAAACTTTCAGTTAAATAAGACAAACAGAGCTGCTTGGAGAAAGTGGGATTATTGCTGTTTCAGATCCAACATGGTTTAGAAACCCTCAAACCTCACCTAGTTTTTTGTTGCTTTTGGAATGATGGTTCCTGGAGTCAATTACAGAAAAAGGCTAAAATACTCATTCTATATATATACTGAAGCTATATTTTCAATATTAGTATATTCAGGTAAGTATCTGACGCTAGGCAAGAAGAACCTGCAGCAATCTGGTCATTTTTAGAGGTCACATTTGATAAGATAAGGAATGGGAGTGAAGAGCTTTGGGCAACTTACCCTTTTGTCAGTCTCCATTTCCATATCTCTAAGAAGAGGAATTTAAAGAACCTCTGAAGGCTTTTCCTGCCTAGACATTTCAGAGAAAGATTTTAAGCCTGAAGATCAAAGGGAAGGGCCATATAAGTTTTACTAAAGCCAAGTTACTTGACTTACCTCTTTGTGCTTTCCTAAATCAAAATTTCAATCCCTGCTCTCCTCCTCCAATGATCTCTATGTCTAAGGATTTCACCTCCTAAATTGTTACTCATGTCCATACACTGGAGTCCAATTGCCCCTCTGTTTCTGTAGCTATCACTTTAGGCCAAGCCACCATCATCTCTTAACCTGGATTATTTCAAGGGCCTTTTAATTATAGCCCTACCTGAGTCTTGCGCCCACTTAACTCTATCCTTTACACTGCAGTCAAAAGAATCATTCTGAAATGCAAAACATGTCACTCTCCAGTTTAAAACATTTCAATGTCTCATTATAGTATACAGAAATAAAAGAAAAAAAAAAGACATCCCCAACCTTCTTCTGCTTACATTTCCAGCCTTATTTCTACTGCCTTCCATCTAAATTCTTGCCATACCTTGCCACTAAATTCTCTGAGCTTTTATTTTGGCTGTTCTCTCTGCCAGGGATGCACTGTACTCTTCTTTCAGATCTGTAGCTCTTACTCATGAACCCGCTGAGCCAGATGACATCATGACCCCCTGTTTGGAACAAGTGCCCATACTATGTGCTTTCATAATATCCTGTGCATACCTTTTGCTTATCATGGGCTGAATCACCTCTAAGCCATAAGGAGCATCAGCATTTAGAGGCTACACCTAGGATTAAAAGCTGGTGACAGAGACTCAGAAGGTAAGCCAGGGAGGATAAGCATATCAGCAGACCGTGACAGCAGAAAAGCCAAAAGAAAAAAAGAGATGTAAGAAAGATAGGAATATGTAAAGAACTCCTAACACTCAACAACAACAATAACAACAACAAAAACCAAGAGACACAATTCAAAAATAGGCAAAGGACTTAAATAGACATTTCTCCAAAGACAATGTATGAATGACCAATAAGCACATGAAAAGATGTTTAATCTCACTTATCATTAGGAAAATGCAGATCAAAACTACAATGAGATATTACCTCATATCCATTAGGATGGGTGCTACCAGACTAATGAAAAAAATAACAAATGTTGATAAGAACCTGGAGAAAATGGAATTCTTGTGCACTGTTCCTGGGAATGTAAAATGGTATTGCTGCTATAAGAAACAGTGCGGCAGTTCCTCAAAAAAATAAAAATAGAATTACTATATGATCCAAAAATTCCACTTCTGGCATATATCCAAAAGCATTGAAAACAAGGACTCAGAGATTGTTCATCACAGGATTATTCATGATAGCTAAAATATGGAAGCAACCTAAGTGTCTGCCAAAGGATAAATGAATAAAAGGAAATGTGGTCTACCCATACGGTGGAATATCAGTCAGTCCTAAAAAGGAAGGAAATTCTGACACATATTACAACATGGATGAACCTTAAGGACATTATGCTGAGTGAAATAAGCCAGTTACAAAAGACTAATACTACATGATTCCCGTTATACAGGCCACCTAAAGTAACCAAAATCATAGGGAGAGAAAGTAGCATTGGTGATTGCCAGGGGCTGATGAAAGGCGGAACAGGGAGTACAGAGTGTAGTTTTACAAGATGAAAAGAGCTCTGGAGATGGATGCTGGTGATGTTTACAGAATAATGTGAATGTACTTATGCCACTGAATGGTACACTTAAAAAGGATTAAAACTGTAAATTTTCTGTTACGTATATCTTACCACAATTAAAAAATGGAAAAAAAATAAACATGGAGTTAGTCTCCTGTGTAAAATTCTGCTTGGACATCCAGTGAAATGAGTTCTGAAGAGTGTCTATTGGATTGAGCAACACAGAAATCCTTGGTGCTCTTAGAAACAGGTTTTTGGATGAATACCGAATGAACACATGGATCTGTTTCCTTACTGATCTTAATTACTGTTTATAAGCTTTCTAGGAGCCTTCAGAAGCTATAGGTTTGTAGGAGCAAAATGTTGGCAGGTTTTTCCGAAGGATGAGATTATGTCTTATGTTGGAACAAGGCTAAGTTTTTGACTGAGATCGCCCTTTCCAGATGAGCAGATTCAAAGTGACTGCTCTCAGGGCAGGCCACTGTGGCCACAAAAGGGCTCCTTTGGCTTCTACCCCAAGTGAGTGATCCTAGAAGATCTAATCACAATAGGTAGGGAGTCAGCACTGGGGTTTTCTTTCCAGCAGTAAAGTTTTCAGCAAGGGCAGGTTTCAGAAAGCCTCTGTCAGGGAAGCCAAGGTATCTAAGGCCACTGAAAGAGATAGAGCCTCTGTTTCCCTCCGCTCCTTAATACAGCTGCATAAATGGGCCTTACTGAGACTATGAGCATAAAAATCATATGCCTACAAATTTTAGGATTGTTTGTTCCAGCTCTGTGAAAAAAGTTGATAATATTTTGATAGAGATTGCACTGAATGTATAGATTGCTCTAGGTAGCATAGACATTTTAACAATATTTGTTCTTCCAATCCATGAGCATGAAATGTTATTCCATTTCTTTGTGTCTTCCTCAGTTTCTTTCATGAGTGTTCTATAGTTTTCTGAGTACAGATCCTTTGCCTCTTTGGTTGGTTTATTCCTCGGTATTTTATGGTTTTCGGTGCAATTGTAAACAAAATGGACTCCTTAATTTCTCTTTCTTCTGTCTCATTGTTAGTGTACAGAAATGCAACTGATTTCTGTGCATTGATTTTATATCCTGCCACTTTGCTGAATTCCTGTATAAGTCAGAATGGCTAAAATTAACAAGTCAGGAAACGACAGGTGTTGGCAAGGATGCCAAGAAAGGGGAACCCTCTCACACTGTTGGTGGGAATGCAAGTTGGTGCAGCCACTCTGAAAAATGGTATGGAGGCTCCTCAAAAAGTTGAAAATAGATACCCTACAACCCAGCAATTGCACTACTAGGGATTTACCCCAAAGATACAAATGTCGCGATCCAAATGGGCACCTGCCCCCCAATGTTTATAGCAGCATGTCTACAATAGCCAAACTATGGAAAGAGTCCACATGTTCATCAACAGATGACTGGATAAAGAAGATGTGGTATACACACACACACACACACACACACACACACACAATGGAATACTACTCAGCCATCAAAAAAACCCAAAATCTTGCCATTTGCAACAACGTGGATGGAACTAGAGGGTATTATGCTAAGTGAAATAAGTCAATCAGAGAAAGACAACTATCATGTGATCTCACTCATATGTAGAATTTAAGAAACAAAACAGAGGATCATAGAGGAAGAGAGGAAAAAATAAAACAAGACAAAATCAGAGAGGGAGACAAACCATAAGAGACTCTTAGTCATAGGAAACAAACTGAGGGTTGCTGGAGGAGAGGGAGGTAGGGGGATGGAGTAACTGGATGATGGACATTAAGGAGGGCATGTGATGTAATGAGCACTAGGTGTTATATAAGATTGATGAATCACTAACCTTACCTCTGAAACTAATAATACATTATATGTTAATTAATTAAATTAAAATAAATAAATAAAATTATTCATCCAAAACAACAACAACAACAACAATAATAAAAAACACATGCCTTACAGGAGTTTATCAGGCTGACTGGTCTACTCTCCTCTCCTGTCACCCTCTCCCTGATTCTATAGGCTATCCTGGCTTTCTTTGTGCCCCTTAAATGTGCCAAGAATCTCTGAGCCTCTTCCCTTGCTGTTCCAGTTGCCTAAAATTCTTCTTCAAGATCCTTGCAAGCCTGGCTCCTTTTTCTCCTTCAAGTCTCAACTCAAATGCACCCCCTCCTCAGAGAGGCCTTCTGTAACCACCATGGTCAAGGTAGCCCTCAACCCCAGTTGACTTCTGGCCTGCTCCCTGATAGGATCTTCTTTATAACATTAGTATCTCCAAGAGATAGTCTTATTGATCTGTGCATGTGGGGGATCACTGTCCATCTCACTTCATTATACTGTTAGCTTCCTGAAGGCAGGGGGCTCATCAGTGCTTGCACCGATATAACTTCTTTAACCAAACAGCACCCAAAACAGATTAGGCACTCTGTTAAATGAGTGCAAGGATGAAGGTGTTCAAATGACCACAAATGTTCACTCATAAGCCAAGTTTTTCACATCTCCACATCTCAATTACTCCTTAAGGCTCCCGATAGGCTAGCATCTGCATTCCTCAGAAGAATATGATCCAGTGAGTGGTTCTCAAGCTTTGGCTACATTAGAACTACTGAAGTCCTAGTTTAAAATACTAGGTTTCAGAGCCTTATCCCCCAGAGACTCTATTTCAGTAGGTTGGAGTGGAGCTCTGTACTCTGCAGGAGATCCTGATGCCACCAGCAGACCACACTTGGAGAACGCAGTTCCATAATTCAGCCCCTGCACCTCTCGTACCTCATAGATCTTACTGTGGCAATGCTAACCTTGGTGAGCACTGGGATGGATAGATGGATGGATGGATGGACAGATGGACTATAATTCTTACAGGCCAACCAACACAAAAGGAAGGAAATAGATCATTACGTTCATTACACACTTTCTAGGCAGAGGCTGCAGGAGACACTGAGGTTGAAGAGATATTCAGGATATCTGATGGAAATATCATGGCCTCTAAAATACAACATAAAGGGGCTGGATTCAGGTGGATGCTCTCAGGGCTTCCAGAATTGGGATTCAATTCTGGGTCACCTGAACTGAAGTATGATCTGGGCAGTTATATTTTGGCAAGTTTTTCAACAAGCACATAATAATTAGAATAAGCATCTTGTATGTTTCAGGTACTTTATCTAAATCAACTTTGATTCTTAAAACAACCCTAAATGTTCTTGTCTGCATTTTACAAATGAAAAAAATGGGGGTTGAGACAGCTTGTTCATGGCTGCATGGCTCCAAGTCCCATATTCCTCCCACTCTACAGCCCAGAGGAGGCATGCTTTCCTTCCTGGAGGTCAAAACTTTGGGTGTTTGGTGTCTGTGTGTGTATATGCAGAAGGGAGGGGAGGCCAGTGGCTTTCTGTACATGAGGGTGTTGTGTTTTGGTCTCTATAGGTACCTGTATCTGTTGGTTCCTCTATCCCTGGGCTCCCATACTCCTGGTCATTTCATTTTTTAAAATTTTTTTTTAAAGATTTTATTTATTTGAGAGAGAGAGACACAGCGAGAGAGGGAACACAAGCAGGGGGAGTGGGAGAGGGAGAAGCAGGCTCTCCCCTGAGCAGAGAGCCCAATGTGGGGCTCAATCTCAGGACCCTGAGATCATGATCTGAGCCGAAGGCAGACGCTTAACAACTGAGCCACCCAGGCGCCCCATGGTCATTCCATTTTGAGTTCAATCTGGGATACTCTCTCTGTGTCAGTTAAAATTAAAAATATATATATGTATATATTCTTAAGAACATAGTGATATGAGCACTAGAATAAAGAGAGATGGGCTCTGAAGCCATGGCTCAGATTCCCAAGGCTCCTTCTCTGGGTTTCCGTGTAGACTCCTTCCCTCCCCTCCTCACACAGGTTTCTCCCACTAGAATCTATTGATGTGCTGTCTCCAGTTCTAGCTGGCCCCTCAGAGCACATCTGTAAAGGAAGAAAGGAAGGTAATGCATCTTACATGTAGAAATGCAGGAAATTATGGAAGGCAATGGAAGAAGACCCATCCATGTCACCCCCCAGCTAGACATGGTCTTTGTCACACACACACACACACACACACACACACACACGTGCACACGCGCGCACACGCACACACACACACCTGTCTATGCCTCTCCCCTCATTAACATCCTCTTAAGCCTTCTCCTGGTGTGAGTGAGTGGACAGAGCCAAGTCTGCCCACCCTCCATTCGTGCCATCCTCTGGGGTCCCGCCCTCTGTGTTAGTGACATGCTGGCCACCTTCTAGCTCTTCAAAAGCATCGAGCACTTTCCTTTTTTGTGGCCTTCCGCACACAGTTGTCCCCTGTGCAAACCCATCCCTTCCTTAGGCAATTTCTACTTGTCCTTCAGGGCTCAGCTCAGAGGGCACTCTACTTGGGAAGTCCTCTCTGATCTCTTTGCACCCACACAAGGCCAAATGTACCTTTTGCAAACTCTCATTGCACCTGGCATTAACTTGCTGTGCAACCTCGTTTTTCATGACCATCTTCCCCAACTAAGGAAAGATCCCTGAGGGCCGGGGCCATGCCTGTCTTATACATCTGTGCGTGTCCAGTACTTGTAACTGGCTTGTCATTTAGCAGCTATACATGCAGTAAATATTTGTTCAATGAAGGGATAAATGAGCCTCAGGTTCCTCTTCTGTAAAGCGGAGATAATTATAAAACCCTGTGAGGATTAAATGAGATAAGAGACGTGACACTGCCTGACCCATAACAGGATTTTGTTTTGTTTTGTTTTTGGTTGTTTGTTCTCTAGATAGAAGAGTTCAAAAATGAAATCAGCTGCCTCCTAGGATTGTAAGCTTTCTGTCATTAGGGGCCTTTGGCCATAAGATGGATGAAAATTTTGCAGGGAAAGGGTAGAAGGAATGGTCAGTGAGTTTAGATGAGTGGTTCTTAATCTTGGCTTCACATTAGAATCAACTGGAGAGTTAAGACAAAAAAAAAAAATGATGACCCCAGAGATTCTGATTTAATTGGTGTGGGATGGGATCCAGGCAGGAATATTTTTTAACCCAGGCAATTCTAATGTGAACCATGGTTGTGAACCACTGGTTTAAAAATAGATGATCTTTAAATTTTCTTCTAACCATGAGAGGCTGTCACTCCAGGAAAGCAAAAAGACCACTGTTTCTTCTGACACAGGGAGTGAGGGAGATGGAGGAGAGGAGGAGGAGGAAGAGAAGGAGGAAGGAAGAGGAGGGGGAGGAGGACAAGGGAAAGGGAGAAGGAGGAGAGGAGGAAGGGGGACAAAGGGGAGGAGGGGGAGGGAGAGGAGGGGAGAAAGGGGAGAAGGAAAGAGACGAAGGAAGAGAACTCCTTTGGCATAGTAAATTTTTGTTTAAAATTTTAAAAATGGAGGGGCACCTGGGTAGCACAGTTGGTTAGATGACACTTGGTTGACGCTTGGTTTGGCTCAGGTAATGATCCCAGGTCCTGGGATGGACCTTCACTTCTCGGGCTTTGCACTGAGCGTGGAGTCTGTTTAGAACTGTCTCTCCCTCTCCCTTGGCCCCTCCCCTCCCTCAAATAAATAAATCTTAAAAAAAAAAAAAAAAGGAAACCTATAGGTGTATAATTCTAGAATCAAATCACATGGCAATTTAAGGAGCACTGGCTTTGGAGTCTCAGATCCTCTCTACTGAAGAATTTGGGGACTTTATCTAGCCTTACAGTTTGGAAGGAATCACTTGGCCTCACTGAACCTGTTTTCCCAATTTAAAATGGAGATAATGATAATCTTATTAGAGATTCTGGGAGAATTCAATAAAGCAAAATATTTAAAAAGGGTCCAGAAAGTGCTAGCACAAGGCAAGTCCTCAGTAAGGATTTGAGATATATATATCTTTTATTATTGATGTGAATACATTTTGTAAGCCGACATGTAGTTATAAGGCATTATCATTGTGATTACTGGGCAGCCTAGGTGGAAAGCTCTGGAATTGATTTTTTTCTTTCTTTTTTTAAGCCCAGAAACATTCTCAGAGAGCTGTGGTTTTCTCTTGTGTGCTAGTGTTGGTTAAGTCTTCTTAGTAATACACACACACATACAAGTGTATGCACACACTCACACACATACAAGCATATGCACACACACACACACACATACATATATTTCTCTTTTCTTCCAAGTCCCCACTGAACTCCAGCATGCCTGAGAAAATGTGAATCAGAATTTATCGTGTTGTGCTGCTTTCCCCTGGGGTGGTAGGGTCACATATATATTGCTAGAAATGATCCACCCACTCGTTGCTCTCGGGGTCCTTATAGAACAGAACATCTGACCCTAAACAACGGAGGGAAAGATTCAAGGGACTGCATTGCAAGGGATGGAATTTTAAACAGATTCTCAGAATCAGCTTGTAAAATGATGCCAGTTCCTGAGCATGTCCTGTCTGAAAGAATGGTCACTGGCACATGCAAGCAAGCCATGTCACATTTCTTTACACTGACACAGCCTCCAGGGCAGGAAACAAGCCCAGTGCAGGGAGTCTCCACACCAGCTGAGCCCTAGCTGTACCCCTCACTATCTATGACTACAGGCAGGCCCCCTCACTTCTCTGGAACCCCTCCTTTTCTCTGTGAAATGTAGCAGTAATACTTGTTCTAGTGACAGCCCCCCACCCCGCCCCACTGAGTTGCCTGATGGTCACCAGCACAGACAGCAGGCAAGTGCTTTTGGCCCCATGGAGAGTTGTGCAAATGGGATGGGGCGTCATGAGCACAGGGCAGCGCTGAGGATGGCTGGGATCGCCAACGATGCCTGCACAGTGTGGGGGATTAAGGAACCTTCAGTTCTAACAGGACTCTCAAAAACCTGGTTTGCTCATGAAGATGTCCCTATTTTTTTGGTCCTACACATTCCACAGCCCCATAATTCAAACCTCTAATCTTCCTAGGTTTTAAAACCGCCCAGGGAGCTGGATACACCAGATAGAGTGGTAAAGATGAAGAAGCCAAATATAGAGACCAAGTGTTTAAACCACTGGAACAACCTTTTAGGCACAGAAACAGGCTAATGTGCTAAAATGGCAATGACAAGAGGCAGACAGATGGGGGTTTAACATAAAGTGGGCTTTACAATACTCTTTAAAAGTGTAGAGCTCAGTTTTAGCGAAGGAGGGGTTATCAACTTTTGACAAATCCATGTCACTAATGCATACCGCAGCATTTGGGTGGGATGGGGTGGGGAGAGGAGCTGTGAGCATGTACATTCACATTTTGGAAAAATGTCCTGGATAATTGTTATATTGTCTCTCTCCCCTCCCATTCCTCCCATGGTTGAGAACTCCTGCTTAAAATCATGTGCTCCACATTACTTACAATAGCCAAACTATGGAAGCAGCCCAAGTCTCCATCTACAGATGAATGGATAAAGAAGAGGTGGTGTGTGTGTGTGTGTGTGTGTGTATAATGGAATATTATTCAGCCAAAAAAAAGAATGAGATTTTGCCATTTGCAACAACATGACTAGAGCTAGAGAGTATAATGCTATGCAAAATAAGTTGGAGAAAGATAAATAACATATGATCTTACTGTGGAATTTAATGTGGAATTTAAGAAACAAAACAAATGAGCAAAGGAAAGAGAGACAAACCAGGAAACAGACTCTTAACTATAGAGAACAAACTGGTGGTTACCAGAGGGTAGGTGGGTGGAGGGTTGGGGGAAATAGAGGATTGGGGTTAAGAGTACACTTATGATGAAATATAAAATAAAATGATAAAAAAAATAAAAATATGTGCTCCAGATAAACATTCACTGAACTAAGCTTGAGGCTTATTTAACCTCCAATTCAACTCCTGAGCACCAAACATCCTTCTGTCTGCAGAGCTGACTTTCCCACATGGTCTATATCTATTAGTTGTAATGACAATGATAACAAAACAAATACCTTCTAAATGTACAATACCTCACAATCTGTGAAGCCCCTTTCCCATTTAACTATTTTATTTGATCCTCTCAACCTTATCCACATCTGACAGAAAGGAGCTTGTGGCTCAGAGGAGTAAAGTGACTTACCTAAGGTTACACAGCTAAGAAGGGACTTGAGTTAAATGCACGTCTCCCACACCTTTATTATACACAGTTCTCTCCACTTCTGCCACACAAATAAAAAGAACTACTGGTGCTGTTATTCAACCCTTTGTCTATTTTAAATACTCCTAGTTACTATGCAGTAGTTACTGAGCTAAGCATTTTATATATAGTATATAGCTTATTTCCCAAACAGCTCTTCATGGTAGGTATTAAGGCCCCATTTTACAGCTAAAGATACTGAAGCTCGGGAGTGAAGAGACTAACCCAAAAATGCAGTCAGCTTAGGCATCCTCTCCTCCCGGATGCCTGCCTGCTCTGAGTGGTGTGTCTGCACCAAGGATCTGGTTTGTGACCGCACAGTGCTCTCACGTTGTGTTGATAGCAGCTGTTCAGACATGTCTTCTCTCCACGAGACTGTGGTCCCTCCAAACGCAGGGTGATATCTTAATCCCAAGGACCCCTGCACTAATCCTGGGGCTCACACCTACTACATGTGTGCATAAATATCAGAGAGCACAGGGAATACGCCCAGGACTGGATTTTGAAACCAAATCTCTCTGACCCCTGAATATCTTAATTTGGTTCTGTCAAAAATGGCCCACAAACAGGTCAGGCATAAACCCAGTTTCTATCCAGAGATAACTGCCCTTCTTTCTGAAGTGACTCTAGCCATTTCTCTGGCCAGAACCAAAGGTGTAATTGGCTTTCGAACGAAAGAATGCCAACCCTGTCCCCAAAGACCACAGTGCCTGGGTGAGACCAGAGCTGCCTAGGCATAATTAGCAAATCCTTCTTCCAGTCTCTGCATTAGAAAGATGACGTTCCAGGGCGCCTGGGTGGCTCAGTTGGTTAAGCGACTGCCTTCGGCTCAGGTCATGATCCTGGAGTCCCTGGATCAAGTCCCGCATCGGGCTCCCTGCTCGGCAGGGAGCCTGCTTCTCCCTCTGACCCTCCCCCCTCTCATGTGCTCTCTGTCTCTCTCATTCTCTCTCTGTCTCAAATAAATAAATAAAATCTTTAAAAAAAAAAGAAAGATGACGTTCCAATTACAAATGTCCCGAGAAAAATGCTACTCAAATGCACAGAGTGATTTTCAAGGCATTGACACCTCCCTGGTTTGCTTGCTTATTAGATACAGGCGTTGAGGAGGATGGAGGAGTATTTAAAAGCTAGTTTTCAGACCAATGAATCTGAAGAAATTCTCTTTATTGGTCTGCAAGAGGAGGTGGGGATGGGGGAAGCAGAACCAGATCTGATAAAGGAGATTAAATGGCCTTATACATCTGACAGCAAAGAACAGTCCCCATGGGAATCCCAAATCCTGCTGGTGCTAATAAAGTGCACGATATTACTCTGGTAATATAGTGTACAATATAAGACGTCCAGATGCTGGGGCCAGAGCCACGACCTACATCTTCCGCAAACCAATTTTCTGCTGGGTTGGATGTGTAAAAAAGAATCCAAATACAGATTTTTTTTTTTTTAACGTTGAAAGAATTGCTTCTCTGGCTCCTTTACCTTGGCCTGTCTGCTCCTCCCACCCTCTGCGTTCTCAAAGCGGGAATTACTTCTAATCCACTCACAGGAGAAATCACTGCCTCACTCAGCTGTGGGCTATTACAGGACAGTTGGGCTGCCTGTGGGCTTCCCGGTAGCAATGGGGTACAGGGGAACAAACGTAGAATTTGCAATCACATGAGCTAGGCTCAATTCCTTATTCTTCCATTATATGTCTCCTTGAGAAAATTTCCTCTTGCTTCTCTAAGCCTGGATTCCACACCTCCCTCAGAGAAGTGCCCTGAGTGCTGAAGATATTACATATGAAGTGCTTAGCACAAGGGCTTACAACAAAGGAGGTGTTTCATTGGCAATAACAATTATTAGCAGTAGTACCAGCAGCTTCCATTGGTAAAGCTTAAAGGCAACCTCTTAGAGGAAGAACATTTTTTTTTGACTAGGAGTTTCAGGGGTGAAAGCAGGGAAGCTTATCAATTAGATGACCAGCTCCTGAGCATCTGCTGAATGTGATGTTACAGGCATCGTTACAAAGCATCAAGAAAATGCAGACAGCAGTCACTCCCTTCCAAAACCTTGCAGACCACTGAGGAGACTGAGAAATGTCACAGCACATATTGCCTGCTACCCTGTCCCCAGCAACTGAACATCAGTCCTCTCATCTGACCCTCCCAGGAACTTCACAAGGTAGGCAAGACATGCATTGTTCATCCCCATTTAGTAGGTAAAAAAAAAAACCCAAGGCTTAGAGAGATGAAATGGATTGGCTAGATTC
The DNA here is from genome assembly GCF_002201575.2 of Neomonachus schauinslandi. Lineage (NCBI taxonomy): Eukaryota > Metazoa > Chordata > Mammalia > Carnivora > Phocidae > Neomonachus > Neomonachus schauinslandi. The sequence continues at coordinate 46,016,582 of NC_058406.1, forward strand.
ACACATGAGGCAGAGACAGCATTGGGCAGCCCTTCTAAATGCTCATCTCCAGTTCTTGGACCTGAACTACTCTGGGACGGCCCTGGCTTGGCCTGTGATTGGAATGCCAGCTCTGGTCATCTCAAAATGTACAGCATTTCCACTGACCACAGTTACTCTGTTCAAAAATTATTGGAGACTTCTCAGACCAAGCGCAGTGTGGCATATGAGGGGTGCTATATTATGATCATAATAAAGGGTAATAACAACAGATATATAATATCCTTCCTTTGTAGCACAATTTCTAGTTCAAACGGTGCTTTCATATACACTGGCACTAGTGAGTGTGTGTGTGTGTGTGTTTTACTGTTAAAAGTAGATGTTATTATCCCATTTCACAGGTGATGAAAGGAGATTCTGAGAAGTCTACTTTCTCAAAGCCACAACTACGTAAGGCACAGAGGTCAGGCTCAAGGTGGGTGTGTGGAAGTCCAAGTCTTGGGCTCTTCTTGCTAACATACAGTCACCTGACTCATCACAGGTATGATGTGAATCCCCAGAATCTACAGAGTGGGCCATCGTTCCCTCATCAGAGCAGCTTGGAATGCAATGGAACTGTTAAGAACACACATGAAAATGCTTTCCACCTCCTCAAAAAGAACTGACATTTATTGAATGCTTGCTCAGTGAAAGGTGCTTTGCCAAATGCTTTCCATGGACTATTTTATATCTTCCTTAAGAGGCAGGCTCTATGATCAGCTTTATTTTACAAACAGGCTTAGAGAGGTGAAGTAACTTACTCCAGGCATAGGGTGGTGGAGTTTGGATTTGAACTCAGGCAGTCTGACCCCCGCAGACACTAATGATATCATCCTTTGTTTACTCCCTGGCACAATCCTACCAGTGTCTTCTGGAGAAACCCGATGTTCATTGATGATATTTACTAACTGCCATTAACTGCCAGACACACTCTTCGAAGCTAGTTATATTGACTCATTTAATCATCATAAACATTCCATAATGCTACCCCATTTTAGAGAGGAGGAAAACTTTGGCTAAGAAATGTTGACTGTTTGCCTAGGATTGCAGAGCCTGCTCAAAGCAGAGGCATTTCAAACACAGAAATACCTGAAGGAAGTTCATTCTTCCTTCAACAACTCTGGAATCTCTTAAAAGTAAATAATCTGAAATAAACAAGAGGAAAAGGGTTTGACAAAGAAGGAAACCAGAGGCAACAGAGCCAAAGGCCTATAGGGTTCTAACCACACAGCTATCCAAAATCAGGGAGTATAGAGTTTGCAAAAGACTGGATTAGTCTGGAAAGGCTCTATGGAGGAAGTGGAACTCCAAGTCAGCCTTGAAGACTGGAAGAGATTTGGATGGGCTAGGTATTCCACTTATTCCAGGAGAGCATATTCAAAATTCAAGTAGGGGTCTATAAACAGGTCCAGGTAGCAAAAGGGAACCATGGTAAATTTACAAATGGCGGAGGAGGCCTCTTTTGTAGGGTTAAGGCTCGTGTCCAGCACTGTCTTTAAGTCCTGTGCCCACAGCACATTGAGATCTCTTTGTTCTCCTTTAGCTTGCAGCCCACCAGGAGCCAGAATGACAACAGAAAGTCAGAGAGAAAATAAACCAAGAAGGAAGAGATAACATACACATCTCATGCGGGGCCTTCCAAGAGGAATGGAGAAGCAGGACATGGAGGGAGAGAATTCAAGCCACCCTCAGCTCTCCCTTTGCTCATTTCCCCCCCTTCTTTCTCCTTCCCTCCCCAGTATTCTGCATGCAGCAGCAATTGTATGAATGCTTGGATGGCTTGGCAAAACACTCTCCAAGATTTATTTCTGTTGGACAATCTTGCATTCTTTTTTTTCCCCCCTGCTGACAACTCTGTCAACAGCAGGCTCCTCTATGAGGCTGTGAATTTGGAAATCACACACTTGATGTAGACATTGTTGCTTAAAAATCAGACCAAGAAAGCGGACTCTTGAGATCAGGGTGACCTGCAGACCTACTTTGGTTCATTATCTTGGAGTCAGTGAGACCTCAGAGGTTGGTAAAGAGACCATCTGGAGTAGGGGAAGGGTTACCAATCCTGGCCAAGGGGTCAGTTCAAGGCAAGGAGAAGGTTCCAGTAGTTCAAAAACTAGATCTTTTTGGATGAGATCCAACAGTGGCCTTAAATTATTTTGAAACTCGAATGTTGACAAGCTGCTAGATAGTAGGGTACTAGGTAATAAATGTGAAAAATGTTCTGTCCAGTGCAAATTTCTATATCAGTGTAAAGGATTGCATTTATTACCTTTTTGTAAAAGGAAGAAAACAGTATATTTTATGTCTGTTTTTGGAAATCAGGCATACATAAGAAGGACAAATAAACAGTTTCAGGGGCGCCTGGGTGGCTCAGTCGTTCAGCGTCTGCCTTCGGCTCAGGTCATGATCCCGGGGTCCTGGGATCAAGCCCCGCATCGGGCTCCCTGCTCGGCGGGAAGCCTGCTTCTCCCTCTCCCACTCCCCCTGCTTGTGTTCCCTCTCTCGCTGTGTCTCTCTCTGTCAAATAAATAAATAAAATCTTTAAAAAAAAAAAAAACAGTTTCAGAGCTGGAAAGAAATTCACTCATTCCATCAGCAAGTATTTAGAGACTGCATCTGGGACTCAGGCCCTGGAGAGATGGAGAAGAAGCAGTCCCAGACCCCCAAGTTCCCTACAGAGAGAGGTAGGTATAGTGACAGGGGAGGCACTCGGGATGATGGGAACACAGGACGGGTGTGGGGGTTCAGGGCATCTCAACCAGCCAGGGCATCAAGAAGGACCCTTCCCCATGAAAGGAAGTTAGGTCTGAATTCCAAAGGAAGAATATAGCGAGGCAAAGATTCAGAGATCAGGGTGGGAAAAGGTTATGGGGGCATATTAAGCACAGGATGAACAAAGGCATGGCCTCCAAGATCTTCATTTTACAGATGTGAAAACCGAGGTTCAGAAAGATAAGTAACTTACTCAAATTACTCAGGTCTTCAGTGCTACAACTAGGATTGGCTACAAAGTTTGATTTTAACCACTTCACTATACTGTTTACATATTAAACATGGAATACAATACTTTCAATAGGGTCAATAACTTACCAAAACCACACAGACAGTTAGTGGCAGGCTTGAGATCAGAGCCCAGGTCTTCCTCTTCCAGGCCCAGTGCTCATTCCACGGTGCTATGCAGACTCTACACACCTCCCAGCCTTGCTTAGTCCCGAATTTCCCAGCATATCCTTGCTCCTGGATCCTTCCCATGGTTCCCTTACTGTGGAGCTCAGTCATGGAGACTGATGCTTTCATTTCTTTTTCATTAAATTGACAAAAAGAATGAGGTCACTCTCCCTTCCCGTGGCCTTTCCCACCCTTGGAAACTCCCAAGGTCGGAGGTCATCAGGCATTCTCACTTTCAAGCCATCCTCTTAAAGGCCAGCTTGTCTGGGAATAAAACACCTCCGTGTCAGGCATTTAATTTTTAAAGAGAGAGCAAAATGGCAAGAAGACTTTAAAAATTGCTCTCAGCTTTGTGTGTAATCGCCCACAGGCTGGAGGTCACCACCAATCCCCACATCTCTCGAGACCCTCCAGCTTAGAGGAGCAGGCGGAGTATTTGTTCCCGGAGCCAGAGAAAATTGCAGACCTGACCCCACCTTCCTTATGCTCAGAGCAGACCCACCTCTACAACAAAACCAACTCCTTATTCAACGTGCAGCTCCCTCCAATGGATCAACACTGACAAAGAACCAATACAAAGGACAAAGCGGCACCATCTTGGGATTCTTAAGAAGGTGCTGGTATGTTACTTATGACACAGCTTCAGGTAAATGCCTGGTGCCAAGGATCACAGCCAAATTGCAAACAGACATGCAGCCAAATGCAGCAACAAAATAAGTGTTTATTAAACTTAGGCTGTGCTAAGCTCCAAAGAGGTGTAACATAGTAATACTAATACTGATTGGATAGCTACAGTATCAGAGATCCTCTCCATATAGTCTTTCTACACCTCACAACAGCTCTGCCAGGGAGGAATTACAGTGTCATGGTTGGCAATATGATGTGATGATTAAAACTGGCCTCCAGAGCCAGACAGACTGGGTTTGAATCCCACCTCTGTCTCTTATTAACTGTGTGTCCTTAAGCAAATTACTTAAACTCTCTGTGCTTATGTGTCCTCAGCTGTGCAACAGGGGTGACTATAGTAGCAAGTTCATAGGAGTATATGAGTTAATAAGGAGCTTAGAAGAGTGCTTGGCACATGCTATGTTTCAGTAGGTATTAGTTGTCTTTGTCATCTCCACTGTATATATGAGAAAACAGTCCAGAGAGAGTGAGTGAATTGCTTGAGGTCACCTAACCATAGGTGGAGGAGCAGTGAAATTTGGGGCTCTTTCAGCTATACCTCAGCTCATATATTGCCTTAGAATATTCTAATTCATAACATTATTACCCCAACATTATATATCATTGGCAGGGCAGAGGAATATTCCAAAGGTAGCGAACTTGAGCCTCAGCAAATAGAGATGATTATGCTAAGCCACATACATGGCAACTGGCAGAGCCAGATACTGAACTCAGGTCTTAGGCTAGCTCACCCATCCACCACACAGCAGGTGGGGTGGGAGGGGGGCGGCAGGCAGGGGAGGAGCAGAGTGGGACTGGGTGGGTGAGAAAAAAGATGGCAGACTTGCAACTGAGGTGTGAGCAGAGGAAGGCTGGATGGAGGTGTAAACCATGGGCTAGAGGTCCAACACGTGCACTGTATAATGATTTTAATGTTGAGCAAGATGATTTCCAACCACAAGGCTTGAAACAGAGTTTACTTTGTGCTATGTGATGACTACCCTGTCTGAGGGAGAGCCTGCTTAGCCCTGAGAGCAAAATATACATCTCATAGCTAAGTGGGCTTCCCCAGGACAAGCTGTGGCCACCTACCTGCCACCCCCAAGTGTGGTCAGCATGTGCTGACATCTGAGTCAAGCCACTACCTCCGTGACTCCCTCAATGCACCACTAATGAGCTCATTCTGTGCCCAGCACTGCGCCCGGCACTGAAGCTGAAAGGAAGAAAAACCCATGACCCTGAAGAGCTGGGGTTCGGTGGAGGAGAAGCACATTAAACACGGGAAGTACTGACTGATCAAGAACAAGGCACTGTGGGAGCACAGAGGAGAAAGGGACTAACTCTGCTTCAGTGGGCAAGCAGAAGGGGCGCTCAGAGCCGGTGACGTCTGAGTGGAGGTCTGATGAAGAGGACGCTCCTGACAGGAGGAGAGTGACAAATGAGGGAATGGCATTGTAGGTGGAGGGAACAGCAAGAACAAAGGCTCTGCGCCAATGCCACCTCTTCAGAGCAGCTGTCCCTGACCATTCATATATAAATAGCAAACTCTCCATTCCCTGCTTTATTTCTACTCACCTTTACTACTTATGCCATCATATTTGTTTATTTGTTTATTATCCATCTCTCACTGGATATAAGCACCATCAGAGCAGACCTACTGATTTCTGCATTGCTGTATCCCAGTGCCCACAACTACATGTAGTGCACAGTAGGTACTCAATAAATATCTGTCGAGTAAATGAGCCAGTTGCAGGGGAGTGTGGCTAAGAATACCGAGCAAATGCTTGTATGCTTGCATCTTTAATGTGCAGCAGGATTTAGGAACCATTTTCTCTCTTTCTCTCCCCATCCTCCTAACATAAAATACATGTATTGAAATGCAGAAAGGAGGAGGAGAAAGGAGTTGACATTTATTGAGTCCTGACATCATTTCAATCTCTGTAACAACCTGTGAGTAGGTATTAATTCTCCCTCATTTATAGTAAAGGAATTCTAGATGCACGTGATTTAGCCATTCTCCCAGCTACCGAAGGAAGTGGCAGGGCTGGGGTTTGAACACGGGTCTGCGGAATCCCCAGGAGCCCCTGCTGGAGCCCTGTCTGCAGTGAGGTACTGTGTAACCTGCATGCAGTGTGATGAGTTGGCAGGAGGGTCCACTGCTTCCGAGGTGCCTGCTCTGGTCCAGGTCTTTTCATGATGTCACTAATTCTCTTCATAATCTCTGGTGCAAAGTACTCACATCCCCTTTGATTATGTAAGGAAATCGGTTCAGAAACCGAGTAAACCGAATCAAGATCACCTGGCTGGGGAAGTGGGTGGGGAAGCAGCATGTTCAAACCTGGGGGGTCCAGGAGGTGTGACTCCCAAACCTCTGATTCTCCCCCCAAGCTACTCTGAGCCGCAGACCAGAGGAATTTGAAATCTCAAAAGAAATCTCCATTTCAGTTCCTGGAACACATGACAGTTTCTCACCCCAGATTGTTCTCAGCTCAGTATGAAAACATATAACAGGGTATGAATGCCTGAGTGAAAGAAAGACCTAAACTTAAATTATTCCAGAATGCATGCTATTGTCAGTGATTGACAACCAGTCTCGACTCTCACCAGTGACAGCCACACACAGAGTAAGCCTTCAAAAAGAGCTTGGTTCTCTTCAATTAGCAGAGCTGAAATGAAACCACTTAGAAAATTACACTATTGGGCAACTGGTGGGTTTTAAACATAATGAGAAAAATAAAGGCTAGGCTGATGTTTATCATCAGCTGAGCTAGAGACGTCAGATGTGCCAAGACTTGGGCCCACACGTTCCCCCTGTCTGCCCCTCTGCCACAGCTCCAACCCCAGAGCCATTCTTCCATTCCTGTAGCAACTCCATACTGGTTCCCTGCTGCCACGGACTGGAGCTACAATGGGGAGCAAAATAGATACGCTCCCTGCCTCCTGGTGCTCTCAGACAAGTAAACAAGGTTGCGGTGCCCTGTGATAGGTGACATAATGGGGAAAGGCAGGTGCTCAGAGGCATTGCACAGAGAGAGGGCTGCAAAACTGAAATTTCACACTGAGTGGAAAACAGTCCTGTGGGGCAGAAAAGCCTGCCCAGCAGGCTGTGTGCTCAGCCATTGGGAGAAGGACCAGGGTGGCCAGGGCAGGGGCCGGGCAGCCGTGGAAGGCATGGGCTCTCCTCCCACTGGGCCCATCTGTCTATTCCCCAGGAGTGCTAGAATCACAGCTCCAGAAAGCTGGAAGAACTTCAAGTCACTCGGCACCATCCATTCAACAAACCATGTCCCATATATGCAAGGGCTCAGGAGGAAACAAGGACCTGCAAGTGATTCCCAGGGCCCAGATGGCCCAGGCTGATCAAAGAGAGCCAGGGATGGGAAAGGTTTGCACTTTATCCTGAGGCAATGGGGAGCCACTGAGGGCTTGAGGCAGAGGAAGTGACACTGTCAGATTTGGGATTTGCCAGATACCATTCAGAGAGTGGGGTACAGAGGCTGGGCCCTGAGCTCTGAACGACTAATCCTGGAGCCTCTGACCTTAACCCAGCCTCATATTTGTGGGGTTCCTACAATCTGTAGGGGCAAGACCTGGAAGAAATGGACAAGAAAAAGTATTTATCTGGCTGAAGGACAACTCCAGGATAGACTTGCTTCTCAGACCTGGATCTCAGTGGAACAGGAAGACAGGAAAGATGAGATTCTATTTCTGCCTCGGTCTATAATGAGCTGTTTAGCAAGTAGAACAGTCAATGCCCCTCACTCAAGCCTCCACATCCTCAGTCTGTGCGATGGGTGGAGAGTTAGGTAGCTAATTACAAACAATAATCATCAACCTTCAATGAAGTGTTGCCCTGAGCCAAGTGCTCATCTGATTTAATGCCTACAAACCCCCTGTGAAGTAGATCTAATTACCATCATCTTCATTTTACAGCAGTGGAAACTGAAATGTGGAGATGTTAAGTAGCTTGATGAGAGTCAGATATTACATAAGTTATAGAATCAGGATTTGAATCCAGCATTTCAAGTGCTTGATTGTGAAAACATCCTAGTTTGAGGCCCTCATCCATTTATTTTGCAAGGATGTTCTGAGCACCTGGGCTATGAGGGTGAAGAGATGAGGAAGCAGAGTTCCTCCAGAGACAGACACATATTCTCTTGCAGGGTGGGAGCCCTGAATTCTAGTCCTCCCTGTGTCATTAACTTGGCCTCCATGTAGAGAGTGTGCAGGGTGGGTATAGAGGGAGGGGTAGAGGAAGTGGTTATGACAAAATCCTCTCTCTCGGTCTCCCTCCTGTAGTTGGGAATCACCATGTGTCAATGGAATGTCACAAAAGACCCAGGAATGAGAGGGCCGACCTCTGGCACAGTCAAAACAACAGCATCACCCCCAGTGAATTTAACCTGAGTCTACCAGACACCCACATAAAGGGTTGATGGGGCAGCTGGGTCCTTATTGGGCAGATCCAGCCACCACAGTCTGGAGAGAAGCTGCCCCTCCAGCTCTCAGAGCCAGGCCACTCACAGTGGACAGAAACCAAAAAGCCAGTATGAGAGAGGGGTCTCTGCCTTGTAGGTCATGAGACTCGGCCAGGCCTGGGGCCAAAATAAGGGAAAGGTGCCCCTGGAGGCAAGCTCAGATAAGCTGCCCCCAACCATGGACAGCAATATACCATCCAATTAGAGCTAATTAGCCACCTGTGGAGCAGGGGCAGCAGAAAGGCCAGAGTGGGGCTGTTGGGAGGCCTGTATCTCCCCCTGCACGCCCCTGGCCCTCCAGCAGTGCCTGCAGGAGCCAAGTCAAGGCAGACCTACCCTCCTACCCCCAGGTAACCCGCCCGGCTCCGACTAATGAGCCGAATCCAGTGACGGAGCATACAGCCTGCCGAGAAATGTTTTCTCCCTTCTTCTAATAAACTTTTCAAAAAGGCTCCTGAGATCCACGGCTGGATTCTCCCATGAACACAGCCCCAGGTGGTGAGAGGACAGAGGCACACAGGAACAGCTCATTTAGCAGGGGACAAATGGCCTCCTTTCAGACCAACAATTGAAACATTATACACTCAGACAAGTGCTGGGGCCCAAGACGGGTGTCGATCGGAAAGACAGGCAGAGGACAAGGCACCCATTCCTTTGAGAAATCCCCTGACTGCTTTGGGGCGGGGGGTGGGGGAGAATGAAAGATGATGTTCTCTTCAAACAACCCAGAAGGCAAAATGCAAGAGTGTTGGTTGGAATAAAATATTGAAATCAAAATGATTATTAACAGTAATAATAGCTTATATGTGCGTATGTACAGTACCTTGTCATTCATAATTCACTTTCACATGCATCACCTCTTCGAAGCTTCACACTGATTTTATGCAGCAGGAAAGGCAAGAGGCAACATCCCCGTTTTATAGAGAAGGATTTGGGGAGGCTGAGAGCTTAAGCCCAACATCACACAAGCCACATGTCAATGCCACAGTTCAAATTAAGCTTTCTAATTCCAAATCCACTACACTTTCCATATTTGGACAGCAAATCCAAACTTTGTTATGTTCCCTTTACACTCTTTTTTTTTTTTTTTCGAATCATAATATATCAGGGCTGGAAAGGTCCTTGGAAATCACTGGAAACCTGGAACCCAAAAATGTTAAACAACATATCCAAGGTCAAACATCAAAGTAGGATAGGTCCTTGGTCTCCATACTCCCTCCAGGTCAATGTTCTTCTGACTCCGCATCCATTCAGGCCCAATAACAAGGACTATTTCTACAGAAACTAGCAATATGAATTATTTTCTTTTATGTTGTCTCCTTAAGAACAGTAGATGCCAATGACAAACATTTCCTTTTGACACAAATCTTTATTTCTAATAAAGCAATGACATTAATGTGGTGGGAGAAACAAGCATAGAGGGAGAGAATTAGTAGAGTTCCCTGCATGCGGTAGGGGCTCAATAAATGTTTGCTGGATTGGATGTAGTGAAATGAGTGTGGACCCACAGGGAAACGAGAGAAAGGGAAGGTATGTTGCACACACATAAATGGAAAGACATCGACTCTGTGTAAGACGCTGTGCTAGGAGTTTGGCACAGAGAAGACATTTGCCATATTCCAAGCTGGATTTCAACATGAGCTTGATGCTCCCACTGTCTTAACATCGCACACTCCCAGAGAGAACACCGCGGGATGTGTGCTCCCAGGCAATCCCTTGGAAAATGTTTGACCTTCACTGAAGTTTTGACATTGTTTTCAGTGTCACCTCGGTGTCTTTTTTTTTTTTTTTTTTTTTTTTTTAGGGAAAAATTTTGGAGTAAAGAAAGAAGTATGTAAAGGGAGGCAGAACTGTTAGTAAAATCCTAATGACAAACCTGATGTCAGCAGGTATTCTCTCACTCTGTCACTGAACTGCTCTATACATGATTCTCCCTTGGTAACTTCTGTCAATTTCTATTTTCACTCTTCCTCTCAATCCACTGGTGGTTTCACAGTATTTGGGTGTCGGTTCTTTGGGAGGTAGGAAGTGTCACAGATCACCATACTGTGATCTAGATTATACTTTGGTCTAGAAAGTGTGCTAGTGATTACTACCATTCATTGAACACCTGCAACAATAACGATTATCAGAAAATCGAAGGGAGAGCTGAATTTTATTGAGCGTCTACTATGTGTTCCATGCTAAGCATTTCACGTGCATTATTTTACTTAGCCTTCATACAACCACCCTATGATGTTTAATTTGCCTAAAGCTATATTAACTATGTGGTGGCCAAATCAGATGCTGACTTCAGAGTCCATGTCCTTCACCAGAAGGAATCATTCATTCTTTTATTTGTGTATGTATATTTTTTTTATTTTATTATGTTAATCACCATACATAACATCATTAGTTTTTGATGTAGTGTTCCATGATTCATTGTTTGCACATAATACCCAGTGATCCATGCAGTACGTGCCCTCTTTAATACCCATCACCAGGCTAACCCATCCCCCCACCCCCTCCCCTCTAGAACCCTCAGTTTGTTTCTCAGAGTCCATAGTCTTTCATGGCTCGTCTCCCCCTCTGATTTCCCCCCCTTCATTTTTCCCTTCCTATCTTCTTCTTTTTTTTTTTTTTAACATATAATGTATTATTTGTTTCAGAGGTACAGGTCTGTGTCATTGGGGAGGGTATGTGCTATGGTGAGCACTGTGAATTGTGTAAGACTGTTGAATCACCGACCTGTACCTCAGAATCATTCATTCTTTTCTTCATTTACACAACTACTATGGACCAGGCCTTGAGCTAGCTACTGAGATACAGAGAGAAAAGACAAAGACCATGCCCTCAGGCAGCTTGCACTGGCGTGAGCAGAGAAATAAACCAAAGGTCACATATTATGTGCTAGGTGTAGTGACAGAAGGGATTGCTGGGCGCTTTGGGCATATCCAGGAGGGACACCTAATCCAGTCTAGGAGGGGACAAAAAAGATTCCCAGAGGAAATGGTGTCTCTGTCTTGAAGAGTAGGGAGAAGTCTGCCAAATGAAGGGGGGCACGAAGGACAGTTTCCTCATGGCGTGGGTGGAGGAGCGCAGCAGGCAGAGACATGGAAGCTTGGGAGAGCATGGGCATGGTCAAGAGTCTTCCAAGCAGTTCAGAATGGATTGCACCCAGAATAGAAAGCCAGATAGCAAAGAGAAAGAGGATTGGAGAGGAATGAGGCTGAAATGCAGGATACAAACCGAGGAGGGGCTTTTCTGCCACGCTAAAGAGTTTGAGTTAGATCCTGAAGGCCACAGTGGCCCCTGAGGGTTTGTAAGCAAGTGTGTGATGTTCAAGGGGAAGGCTTACTGCCTACTTACATGCCACTCCCAGAAGGGAAAAGCAGGGCAGCCACACTTCCATCGCCTCTCCTCAGAGGAAAGGGACTGATTTATCTTTTGGGTGCAATCCAGAGAGGAGCACAAACGTATGTGGCTCCAGCAGATATGCTCTAGACTCTCTTAGCACAATTCCAACCGCACTTCTGTGTTTCTTACACTTCTGTGAGACCTGGGAGTGACTACAGGGTGCTCTGGGACACCAAGCAGACACACTTGCACGAGGCTTGGAGGGAGGAACTGAAAAAGACAGCTGGTATCTGCCATGCGCAGAGAGAGTAGCTCTTCTGGGGCAGCTCAGACAAGATTCCCCCCCCAACCCCCGCCATGTGTCCCTAGCAACAGTGTCATCTCCACCCTAACAATTCCATGATGTGGTTGAGTAGCTGTCCTCACATCCAAGCCTGGCTTCCAGCACCCTTCTAGAATGCCATAGGCTACCCAACACCCATTAATAAATCCCTTTCTGCTTAAACTGTGTCATTGTCAACTTAAGAACCTAATTGATAAAACAATACGGCTCCTTTCTTTCTCTCCGTCAAAGCTACCTGACTTCAGAGATCCTCCTTCATTGCTCACCCAAGAAATAAGCCTATGAGGCCACTTGTGCTCCTACAGGGGGAAAAGGGAGACCTGTATATATCCAGCTCAGACCAAGTGAAAGAGAAAGTTCAGGAGTCCTGATGCAGCTACACAACCTACGCAGCCTCCAGCCAAGCTTTAACAGAAATAAGACCCAGGTCTTCATCTTTGACTAGCCTCAGTGTTCATCTCCTATTTGGTTTTTAACTTGGAGGGAGAAAGGGCATGATTAAATATCACTTCCACCCATCAAAATCCCACCCCACACCCCACACCCCCACCCCCCCCCACCCCACCCCACCTCCGGCACCTGGAAAAAATAGATCACATCTGTGCTTTGGAAGCAGGGAGACCAATTAGAATCAGCCGTTAGGCTGAAACAAACCCAATTCCAGTGTCAGTCTGGAGTAAGGAAGGAGATGCTTCTGTGTTAATCAGAAAGGCAATGGGAGCCCATGGGGTGCAGAAACTTCAGCTGGGCGATGCAATCTGTTGATTACCAGGAGACCCTTTTTTGCAAAGGAGGTCATAATCTCAAACTTGTATTATTTGCAGGGGGCTGATTTTCCCCTTGACTCTCACAGAGTTGCCAACACACCTGCTTCCAAAGCATGTGGTCTCTTCACCTAGACCTCTTAGAGCACAGAACAAAGGTGGAGTAAGAAATCGGAATAATTAACCTCGAGTGGGGCCATGGAGGATTATACAGGGCATGAGCTAAATTAAAGAAAAATCAGCCAGGAAGTTCCAAATTTTCCAGTCCCTGAGCTCCATGTCAGCAGCAAGCTTGACCCTCCTCCCTGCATTTTCTCATCACTAAAACAAGGAGAGAAAGCTTACAAATAGAGCTGTCTTTATTGAGCAACTATTTTACGTGCCACACAACAGGGCAGTGAGGAGAAAAAGTAGGCAACTGCACTCAAGAGTTGACAATCTGGCAAGAAAGCTGAGAGGACACTGGGAATGATGAGAGTAAGTGTGGCAGACAGTGATAGCCCATACACCAACATCCATTCTCCCTGTCTTCTATTATAGCACCCTGATTCTGGCTCACGGCCACCCAGAGTAAAAACAGTACTTCTTAGCTTCCCTTCTGTCAGGAGGGGTCAATTGCCTTGGTTCTGGGCAATGAAGATGCACAAAGAAATTAGGGGTGCAACTTCTGGCCACACCCTTAAAAGAAATGGGAAGGCTCTCCTCTGCCCTCTTTTCTCTCTCCCAGCCCTCTAGTTTGAATGAGGATGTGGTGATGTGCTGTCCTGGATCATGAAGATGACAGCAATGTCTGAGGGATGGAGAAGCAGCAAGCTAGAAGGAGCCTGGATACCACACAACTTCACAGCACAGAGCTGCCCTATATGCTCAGACTTTCACAAAACTGAAATATATGTATTTCTACCATTCTAAAGATCTTTTAATCCATTATATTTAGGGTCATGGCTACATGCTGTTGGACCTATATCCTAATTAATTGAGATGGCAGGCCACCATTTCACTTACCTAGCAATCTCACCTTCCCAGAAAACAGTTGTAAACAAAGAAACAAAAAAAGCCCCCTAAACAGTCACAGTTGTATCTTCACTGGAGGCTGAGGCACTTTATTCATAGGCCAAGACTTGGCTGATGCTTACTGACCTTTCATAGATGCACATTTCCAATGAGCAGGATTCCTGATATATTAGTCCGTAGCCAACGCAAAGATGGGTAAAAAGGGAAGAGGACAGCTTTTAGAGGCAGGTAAACTGACAATACCAAGACACAAAAGCACAATCTGATAGGGAGGGAAAAGACTGCAAAAGTACAAAAAATAGATACTGGAATCTAAAATCTGCACATCCATAGATCTGAGGCCACTTGTATATAGGGGCAAACAGTCCTGCATCACTAAATAGTCCTTAAGGGAGTGCCTGGGTGGCTCAGTCGGTTAAGCATCTGCTTTTGGCTCAGGTCATGATCTTGGGATCCTGGGATCTAGCCCTATGACGGGCTCCCTGCTCATCTGGGAGTCTGCTTCTCCCTCTCCCTCTGCCCCTCCCCACTCCTGCTCATGTTCTCTCTCTCTCTCAAATAAATAAAATCTTAAAAATAAAAAAATAAAAATAAAGTCCTTAAGATTATCAAGTATTATATAGCCCAACACAATAATTGATGCTCATAATAATATTTCTGAGTCACACTCATTTTTAAAAAGGAGGGAAATGTGTAATTTATTTATAAATATTTCCAAAACATTAGTCATCTTGAAATTTTGTTAATTTGAAACATCCCAGTCACATATATGTTATTTCATACAATTGGACGCCACATATATGTTATTTCATACAATTCAATGTTAAATGAAATACACTTGAATATCACATATGTAGTCAATGTTATAACCATTTATTCTGAACTTACACTTTTTCAGGCCTTGCCCTAGATGTGATGCCCTAGAGATGAATCAGACACATCATTGCTCTCTAGTAACTCACAGTCTAGTTTGGGCACAGACAAAGAAAGAGATCATTATGACACTAGATCAAACTTCTAAGGACCGAAAATCATATACAATATAGATGAAAGAAAAAAGAATATGAAAGGAACCCTTATGAAATGATAAAAAAAAAAGACACCATCAAAAAGAAAAGTGGCAAAGATGAATTAGCTGTGCACCGAGAAGCAAATCCAAATGCCCAATGAACATAAGATGAAAAATACGAAGTAAATAACAATAGGCTATCACTTGCTACCTAACCAGGTTAGCTAAAGTAAATGATAACACACACTCCTGGCAAAGATATAAGGAAAAGACTATTTCGTACATGTTAATGGAAATGTGAATTATTACGTTCTCCTTGGTAAGATATGTGGCACTATCTCCTAAAACTTTATAAAGTACATATCCTTTGACTTAAGAAATATTAGTTTTGGGACTCTACTCATAAAAGTGCAAGCATATCAGTAGATAGTGATAAACATACAAGGATGTTTATTTCAGCCTTGTGTATACAAATTAGTGGAACAAAAGTAAATGCTCATCGGTAGGGAAATGGTTGAAAAATTTGTGGTGTATTCATACCACTGAAACTCACAAAGCCGTTGAAAAGAGTGATATATCTATACCAATTGGCTGAGGGAGGGTTGGTGGGGGTGGGGGGCAGAAGAGTTTCCCATAGTGTTTTAAGTGAGAAATATAGTATGCCAAGAAATACATACATGATCTCATCTTTTAAATCAATGACAAAAATCCTTATGTATGTATATACTGTGTGTGAACATATACGCGTAAATATTATGAGAGCATAGAGAAAATATAAGAGATATCTAGGTTATTAGATTAGTTTATGGGGCAAGGGACAGTAAATAAGCAAACAAAAACTGTATTAAAAAATAGATGCCCAGGACAAAAAGCAAACAGCTTTCATAATAAGGCAGAGTATATAAAATCATATCCATCTATATATGCTAATATATGGGTCTAAGGACATAAATGAAAGGACAGTCACCAAATTATAGATAACACAATGGGAATTTCAAATGATTTTTACTAACTCCTTATATTTTTCTATACTTTCACATTTTTTACAGTTAACTTGTATTATTTATATGATTTGAAAAATTAATAAAGTGATAAAAAAAAAAACCCACCACTGTCAGTGCTGGTCAATATTCAGTAGAGTTAACTAAGAAAACCTCATGCAGGACTTGGCACCTGACCTCAGCTTTCAAAACCTAGTGGAGCTGGAGGGGATTTGAAAAAGAAGGGTATTCCAGGCAGGAAAAACTGTGTAAGTACAAGTACAGACATAGACATGAACCTGGGGACTAACCCTCAGGCAGTCTGCCTTATCTGGGACAGAGGATGAAGAAAAAGCGCATGGCTGGAATTCCATGACCACAGTAAAAGCAAACAGATAAGAAGTAGAAATGGCCACCATCATGCATAAGCAAAAATATAATTTTTAGAGTTCACATTAACAAAGGAGACAGCTTGGTTTCTTCAAGTTCTACAAATTGACAAATATTTTGAGTTCTTAGGACTCTGTCCATGGTGACACCATGTGTTTCACTCAGATGTAAACTTCAGTTTGGTAACATTTTCATTTTAAACCCTCCTTCCTGTCAGTTTCCAGCTCGCTGTAAATATTTGCTGGGAGAAAAAATGTCACTAAAGATCTGAGCTCAAGCTTCCAAAAAAAAAAAAAATGGTCATTTTGAAACAAGAGGAAGTCATATTCTGCATGTTAATTAAACAAGAAGTCTCAAGACCTATGGCTCGGAGTTCATTTTGGGGAAAAAAATCGTTTTTATTTATTAAAAGCCTATGGATATAAATGAATTCTTTATTTGATGTTGACTCTTGTTTAATTTTGCCCCCTTTGAGACAGGAACTTCAGTGGGCTTTGCTAGATAAATTGAACCGTTGTCTAGTGGCACTGAGTCTTCTGTCCTCCACAATAAGGCTGTTTCATAAGCTGTAAGTGAGCATCTGTTAATGATACAGGACTCCTGCACTCCCACCAACAAAGAAAGAGTCTAAGTACCACCAAGTAATGGTCACTGCCTTGCCCAAACCAACCAGTGTCACACAGCACCCCAACCTAAGTTGATTCCGACCTGAGAAGCACTCCCTTTTCCCATCTACAAGGTGCCTCTCATTCTCTAAACGAGGCTTGTAGCCATGAGGGCCCCAATATTCCTGTTCCCACCACCACATTAAGAAGTACAGCAGCTAATATTGTTATTCCATTTGCAGGAAATTGAAAGAGACACACAGGACTTTCAAGTGACCCTTCTGATGAGTAGAGTTCACCAGGTAGAGTAGGAATGTATTTTCTAGACAAGGAAAAAAGGTTGTACCCACAAAGGTATGAAAGGCACGTCTGTAGTGTGTATATGTGATGTGAATATAGTGTGTGTATGTGTATGGTATGTGTTTGAGAGAGGGTTGTGTATGTATGTGATGCTGTGTGTTAGGATGTGTGTGTGTGTGTGTGTGTGTGCATGCGCGCGCATGTAGGAGGGAACCAGAGGCCAGGCTCTGAAAAGCTCTGAAGTCTATGGTCAGATATTTGAATAATATGCTTTAGGCAACAGGGAAACTTTTATGTTTTTTGATCTGGGGAATAACATGATCAAAGTTATGTTTTAGAAAGATCAAGTCATTGGGGCGCCTGGGTGGCTCAGTTGTTAAGCGGCTGCCTTCAGCTCGGGTCATGATCCCAGGGTCCTGGGACGGAGCCCCACATCGGGCTCCCTGCTCTGCGGGAAGCCTGCTTCTCCCTCTCCCACTCCCCCTGCTTGTGTTCATTCTCTTGCTGTCTCTCTCTCTGTGTCAAGTAAATAAATAAAATCTTAAAAAAGAAAAGAAAAGAAAAGAAAGATCAAGTCACAGCTCTGGGGAGGGCCTGTACTGGAGGCCAGGAGAGGAGTCGGAGGCTCTGAGGATGGTCTGGACCGGGGATAAGGAGGCTGGAGAGCAGAAAATTAATTGGAATTACTTTCCCATCACTCTTAGTTTTAGATGGCAGGTAAAAGTGTTTACTATCATATTTCTTTTTTCCTCCAACCTTAAATAAACAAAAAATACACTTTAAAAAATTCGTCCATTCTATGAAAGACAGATCTAAAGACAAAGGAATACCTCCCCTCCAAAGCTGTTTGGACACCCAGCCTGTCCAAAGGGAGTACCCCAATCTGACCCAAACGAGAGTCTGCTTTTGGGGGCTATGCACAGCACATCTGCTAGGCAAACAAATCCTTGCCAGCCCCAACCCCACACCATCAACTGCAGCCCCCGGACAAGGAAGAGACCAGAACCAGAGTTGGTGGGCTTTCTGTGGTGCAGTGTTTATGTCATAAGTAATTATCTATGTCAAAGCTCACTTCCAAGCAAGTTTATCCGGAATGAGTCTTTTGCATTCAGGGTTTTCCTCTATATTCTTCCAAGCCAGGTAATAAAACAAGGCTTTGGTTCATGCGGGCCCGTCTCTCCCCTCCTGTGAACCAGAATTCCTCCTGTTTGTCCTCCCCTGCCTGTTTCTTCTTCCTTTTCTTCCTTCATTCTCTGCCTCTCCTGCCTCTTTTCGAAGCCTGAAGCTGTCTCTGTCTCTCTCTCTCTTTCCACTCTCCCCACCTTATCCTCTTTCGCTCTGTCTTCTCTCCCTTCCTTCTCCCCCATCTCCCTCCCCACTCTATAAAAAAGCTTCCATTTTAGAAGAGAAGGAAGGCCTTTGCTAGCACAAGAGCCTGAGAAACAAATAGGATCACAGTGAGGTGAACGGCTGAGTCCAGCTTCAAGAAAAAAAAAAAGAAATCTTGGAAAAGAGAGAGGGCTGAATGGTGGCCCTTCATTTTGAGGAAGGCCGGTGGAGGCTCCCAGTTGTCCCTGAACACCAGCATCACTCGGCAGTCTTCCAGCTGAGCAATTCCTATTTGCTCTGAAGCCCCAGCCAGCTTTTTCCGCTGGGAGTGAGGTGGCACTGCCGATGTCACATCGCACCGCTCAGCTACTCCTCCTGATCAGCTCAGAAAGGAAGAAAAGCCATGAAATTCAGAACCAGCTCACGCCAGCACTGCAAGGGATGTCAGTGACCACCTGGTCCAACCTGGTCAGGCCACCGGTGGAGAGACAAGGGCCCCGGCTCACTGAATGTCAGGGAGACTCATTATTAGAAAACCCAGACCTAGGACCTGTTGCAAAAATCCTTCTGCCCTGGGAATAGCTCTAGGTGTCTGCCTTCTGAAAAGCTGCGATATAGGACCCAGATGCATAAACAGATAGGATAAGCTTAAAATAGAGACAGAAAGGGACTCAAATGCACACGGAACACATTAGAAATCCCCTGTATGCTGTTGGCAAGAAGGATTTGAGAAAGGAAGTCTGTTGAAGATGGGGCTGCAGTGGTGGAGGGCTCTAAGCTCTGAAGACCTTTTTAATATGGCTGTATTGTAATACTGCAGTGCCAAACCCCGCCAGTCATTCCAAAAAAGAAAAAGGAAGCCCCGCTGAGCAGCAGAACTTCCCAGCCCAGGAGACAGATTGTCTTCCATTTGCACACATTTAATAACCGCTTTATTTAACAAGACTGGGGGAAATGTGCATCCTCGGAAGGCACAGCACAAGAACCTCCTTCTGCAACGACGCGATTCCTTGGACACGAAACTAAAATGCATTCATCCGGACTCAGCCTCCCAAAACAGCAGCAAAGCCGCCGTGAGGCGATTTCCAGGCGAGAGCCCCTCAGAGACAAGGGCGATGGGGCTGGCCAGCAGGGGACACACCTTTTCTGAGCTGTTGGAAACACGCTGCCTGCAAAGTCCACCCCGACTGTGCTACCAAGGGTTAATTTCCTGGGGCGGGGCGGAAAAAAGGAACTGATGCACGCACTCACACCCCTACTGAATCCCCACAACCTCTGCCGCCACCACACATTTGTGTTTTTTTGTTTTTAATCTTAAATTCCCATTAATTCCTTGATCAGCCATATCTTTTCGGAACAGCCCCACCACCTGTGCTGGTTTCCCATCTCATCACCAGCGAAAGCCCAGAGAGCCGGGCATAATTATTTTGCTACAAGGTTATGCCTAATTGGCCACTAACCTAATTGATTAATCATCTCATTTTTCAAGGCAGCATCAAAGAGCCAAACTGAGGCGGGGGCGGTGGGGGGGGGAGGCCGGGGGGAGAGAAAACATGTGTCCAGGTGGCGCGAGGGGTAAAATTACACACTGGGGGAAAGACCCGCAGCCACCTTGCCTGGTTTCTGAACACAGGAGTGGACAGAAAATCACAGAAAACCCAGAATGAGTGGGGAAATGCGCAAGACCACAAAAGGACAGAGCCGGGACCTCGACGCTGCCCAGCCAGCCTGAGTCCAGCCGCCTCGGAGAGGATGAAGTTGTTGGCCCTGGGCTGGGAAGGGTTAAGTGGCTGCGCGTCAACCCAGCCTCTGCTAGCATGGGGGGAGCAAAACCCACTTGTCCCAGTGCCGGCGAGCCCGCGCGGGGGCCCCGGTGCTCGCCCTCGGGTTCCGGCCGCAACTTGCGCGGCTCCGCCGGCGTCTTTGCGCGCCACCCAAAACTTTGCGCACACTGCGGCCGCCGCCCGCCCGCTTTTCGCCGCGAGTCGCACGCCTCCAAGTGCCGCGGCATCCCCTCCGCAGCCGCCGCTGCCCGGCTTCGGGCTCGACTTTTCCCTCGCTGCCTCCAATTGCCACCCAGGGGGGTCCCTCGCGGCTGCGGGAGCGCGGCGCCCTCCCGGCGGTGGGCAGGCGGTGCGGGCGCGGCGTTCCAGATGACCGCCCCGCCGGGTCCGGGCAGCACCCGCGGGACAGATTGGTCCACGCGGCCATCCCCACCCCGGCGCACCCACCCTGAGCCTCCCACGCCGAGGCAGGCGAGCGCAACACCTTCTCCTACCTTCTAGCCGCTGAGGACCACACTCTCCGCTCAGCCCTCTCGACTCATCCTCTGGCTGCAGGAGAGGGCGACGGGGCTCCGCTTTTGTTCCCTGGGGCTGGCAGGTCCGTGTGGGGCCAGGCCGCGGGAGCCGCCGCGGAGCTTGGGTATCCCGGACGGGGATGCTCAGCTCACTCCCAGCAGCTCTGCCGGCAGCAGTAGCGGCGGTGGCAGCAGCGGCGGCGGCAGCAGCGGCGGCAGCGATAGAGATAGTGCCGGCTCTCTGCAGGCCACATCTTTCATACCTTATACATCACTACCGCATTCCCCCGAATAGGGGAGCCCCACAGCATTTCGCCACCTAGCGCAGAACGCAGGAGCCCGCAGCAGTGGCAAAGCCTACCTGGCCAGGATTCGAGCACTTGAAAGGGAGAAGGACCTCAGCACCCGAAGGCAGACTCCCTCCCCTCTCCGATCTCAGAGAGGCCTACAACTTGCAGCCATTCTGCAGTGCTCACCTTCTGGGACGGGCTGTTGCCAGGGGAGGTCTGGACTTGAGGCCATGCAGTGACAGTTTATAAGGGGGAGCCCTCTTTGCTGCTGCTGGAGTCTTGGCCAGCACGTGCCTTTACACAGCCTCTTCCTCGCTTCCCTCTTCACACACAGGAGGCTTTGCACCAGTAGACGTACACTTCTCTGTGTCTTGGAGACACATTTCGGCCTTCCCAAGATCCAGTATGTAGGCTCAGGAGCAGGCATACAAGGGTTCCAGTCACAGCTGTGTGACCATAAGCAAACTGCTGAACGATGGAAAGAAACTCCATTTCTTCATCTGCAAAATGGGAATCAGATTATCTGTCTCATAGGATTGTTGTGAGAACCAAATGAGATAAGCACAGAGCTTGACACATGCTGAGTGATAGCTTTCTTCCTCCATCCCGTACAGGTCCTCCTTTCCTGGGATAATAATACATCAGTAACAACTCGCCTATTCACAAGTATTTATTGTGTGCTTACTTATGTGACAATCTCTATTTTATGGAGTGGGGTAGGACTTTCAAAAAGATAGGCAAGTGATCCTTACTCTCTTGAAACTTTCTCACTGGTACAAGGACACAGAAAATAAACCAGCAAGCTAGCAAGACCCTGGCAGATAATAATAACAACTACAGCAATGTAAATGACAACAACTTAATGTCAGGTGGTAGCATGTGATAGGAAATGACCAGGGTAGGACATCCAGCTCTCGGATGGGAAAGGACTGTCTGAGAAGATGGCAATGATAAGGGGCCAGGCATTAAAGATCTGAAGGGGAAAACACTAAAGACAGAGAGAAGAGCAAGTGCAAAGGCCCCAGGGCAGGAGTGAGTTGAATGCATTTGAGGAGTAGAAGGAAACTTACTGTCGCTGGAATATAGCAAGAGTGGTCATTAGTGGTATGAGATAAGGTGGGGAGGTCAGAGAGAGAGGTTGGTCTTATGGGAGGAAGTCAGGTGATTTGACTCAGAAGTTTGGAGTTCAGAGGGATGTGATTGTTCTGGGATTGGAGATAGAATTTGCATTTGTAAATGCTCACCTAGGCTGTTACCTGTTATGCAGAGAATGGACTGGAAGGGACCTGGATGGAAGCAGGGGGGCCAATCAGAGGCTCTTACAGGGGTGAATAAAAGTCCCCTTCCATTCCCTGGCCAGCACAACCACAGTGACCTCTCCTCTTCTGCTAGGTTAGCTAGGGGGAAGGGCCTCTTGGCAGGTACTCCAGGAGCTTGAACATGAGTTTCTCCCACCACTCTGAGTATCCCTTTCCTCACCTGGAAAATGTAAATAATAATATATATTCTTATTAAATTATTGTGAGTATTAAATAAGGGGACAAAAGCACCTAAGGTGTTAAACAAGTGTTCATTTCATCTTCACTATATCCATCACTTCTAGAACCTTCAGAGTGCTCCTCCAGGGGCCTTCAGGGTGCTCCTACAATACCTCTGCTCCATCTGGGGGAGGGGAGGGTTGGCCATCCCTCTCCTGGAACTTTCCTGCCTGGGGCCTCACAGGGGTAACCTGTTGGGTCTAGAGAGAGTTCTTCTTGGCACCTGCTAAAAGGCTTGTATTGGTAATGCCGGCCTCTGCACCCATCATCTGTCATCTTTCCAAGCAGGAAAACAATTTTCATTTTGTTTAGGTTGTTTTTTTTGTTTTTTGTTTTTTTTTTCCGCCTGACACCATCATCTAGTTTAAAGAATGCAGGACATCATCATATGAAGCACTCAAAGTATAAAAATAGAAGGGGAAAAAAGGGGTGGATGGGGTGGGGTGGCTTGTAGATCCAGAGATGGCAGGAAAGGAAAACAGACAGTCCTTTTTCTCTTAGCAACAGGAGGAAAGGTTCTCAGCTGAGACACATGAAAATTCTCTTGCATCCATGCAGTGTAATAGAGTCCCGATGCCTTCAGAATCCTTTTCTCCATGGATACCACAGAAACAGGAATGTTTGGGTATTCCCCCCTTTGACAGATGAAGGAGCTGAACCCCAGTTGGTGATATAACAGAGCCGACACTTGGACCCAGGTGCTCTTGCCTTTCTCCCTCTATGTGCCTAAATGCTTCAAGTGACCCCAACCTAACAATGTTGTCTAACTTCTAGTACTCTCAAGCATTTATCCAACTGAGACCCAGAACTGTAGGTCTCAAAGATAGTCAATTCATTCCCTTGCACCCAGCTCAATGTATTATACTCCTCCCCATCTTTCTCCATGCGAGTTTTCTTTGGATACTAGGATACTGAAGTCCAAACAAGGATCTAAAATGTCAAGTGGCCCTAGAAACTGACTTACTTGCTCACTTTTACAGGTTGGAGATCAAGGAAAGAACAGATGATAATGGGTGCATCTTTGATATGCTGCATGGCTCTCAGAGAGAATGTGAGACCTGGCTTTGAGTCCCTGCTCTGCCATTTATTGTATGCTCTTGAGTAAGTTCTGAGTGCTGCCTAAGTTTTAATTACCTCATCTATAAAGTCGGGTCAGCATCTGCCCCCCAGGAGTTGTGAATACTAAAGGGGCTGCTATCAGGGTGTACTCAAAATACATAATACACCTGGGCGCCTGGGTGGCTCAGTTGGTTAAGCGACTGCCTTCGGCTCAGGTCATGATCCTGGAGTCCCTGGATCGAGTCCCGCATTGGGCTCCCTGCTCTGCAGGGAGCCTGCTTCTCCCTCTGACCCTCCCACCTCTCATGTGCTCTCTCTCATTCTCTCTCTCTCAAATAAATAAATAAAATCTTTAAAAAAAAATTAAAAAAATACATAATACACCTTAAATACTTGTATCCTTCTCTAACCCTCCCCTTCCGTCCCACCACCATTGCTGTGCTGGTTGACAAAGGACTCTCCAGGGGAAAAAACAAAGCCCTGATTTGTGGCATTTGCCAATTCCCTTGGTGTAAATATTCTCACCATATCCGATTTCGAGTTACCAACATGATGTCACTGAATGCGGAGTTGGGGGGGAGGGGTGCCCCACAGCTCTTGTGAGCCTGTACTAGCTGAATTCAGCACACCACTGCCCATCACTCATAGAAATCAACACCGGACAGGTGAGTGCCACTTTATAACTCACAAATCCTTTGTTCTATATCCTGTCCTGAGATAGTCTCAAGATTCCTTGAAGGGAAATATCATCCCTATATATCTGACAGGCAGGGAAACTGAGACTGGGAGGGACTGAGTGATTTGCCCGAAGTCAGACAACTAGTAGGTAAAAGAGCCAGGACTCATGCCTGCACCTGCTGGCTCCAAATCCAGTGAGGCTTCCGCCTCTGTGTCATTCATTCCCTTGTGAGATCACTGCCCATCTTTCTTTTCGGGTGCTAAGATCCCAGGGCCTGAGCCTCCGTTTCTCAATCTGACAGGAAAGAATAGTAATCCCTGCCCAGTCTTCTTCACAGATGCCCTGAGAATCAAATGAGATAATGCAGATGAAAGTGTTTTTCAAAGCATAACGCACCCTACAAAGATGAAAGGATGAATATTACAGTCAGTAGCTGGAGGAAGAATATGGGAGCAACAAATCCCAGGCCCTGTGGGGACTTACATACCACAGGGGAGGCAGGACCACCCTAGACAAGTTCATTTCAGATCTACACTCAAAGGAAAACATGCGACAAGATGTACGTTCAGTCCCCCTTTTAAACGTTTATTGGTACAGAGACGGTTGGAATTGTTCTCCAGAAGCCTTGTTGCTTTTCCTGCTTGCTCTCTACAGAAATATGCTTATTCCCTACTCCAGTGCTGCCCTCCACCCCACTCACCTCTGCCTGAGAGCTCAGGATCACCAGCTTAAAGCAAAGGGAATTTATTGGCTGGTGTCACTTGGCAGTCCAGGGGAGTCCAGCCTAGAGTCTTCATTGATTCCAATGCTGTCGTTGTGTCTGATCTACCTCCATCCCTCTCTCCCTCTCCCCGTCTCTCTCTTCTTTGCTTTCCTCTGTAGCTTGCCCTTCCTGCATTCCCCCCACTGCAGAAAGCTTCTTTCCGGGGGGGGGGGGGGGGGACATGGCTACTAGGAGCTCTAGTTTTATATCATCTCAAGAAAGAGATACTCTACCTGCCAGTTTCAAACACAAATCCTACCAAAAAATTTTTTTCTCCCTGTCCTGGATTGGATCACATGCCTAACCCCTAACGCCAAGGGTAAAAGCGTACTATGACTGGCCAAGCCTGACACAGACCCAATCTTGTGGCCAAACAGCATGGAGCAGGGGAGAGGCAGTTCCCCCACAGCAGGAAGATCCCATTACCAGGTAAAGAGTACTGGACACAACATTAACGGGCATCTACTGTAGTGGCAGAGCCAAATTCAGACTTTGATTTCAAAGCCTTTGCCTGTTCTGTCATTCTGCACTGATTCCAAGCATGGAGCACAGCAGGGTTAGAAACCTGGGATGGCAAGCAGACTGCGTCTGGAATGATAGAATATCAGCTTTATAAGTCAAGGCGATGTGTGATTTATTCTTCAGTACCCCGCACATTTTAGGCACTTGGCTAATGTTTATTGAACGAAGGACAATACCAGTTGATTGATAGGAAATGGAAGGATTCTGAGTCCCTACCAGGAATCAATAGAAAAGAAGGCTGGGATTGATGACTGATGGAGGCCAAGGGTGGATGTGGATGGGGGCTGTATTTAGTACCTATTTGCTGATCCTGCTCTGTAGCCAAGGCTCAGCATGGCAGGATCATCACTTCCTGTAATCTGGTGGTGTTGCTGCTTAATACCAAATGTCATTCCTTAGAATACTGCACTTCCAACTATGCCAGAGAACAGTGTGCAATTCCTATTGGCCTAGTGGCACTGAGCCACCGCTAGAAGGCTGCCATTCTCAACCCAATGCAGGCAGTCTGCCTTGGCCATCCACACTTTCTCATACTTGTCTTCTTCATGACCAAGGCAAGCACTGGCAGGTGACTACTCCATGGAACAAAGGGATGGGGGGGAGGGGGAAGGAGGAGATTGCCAAATTGGGAGTCAGAAGACAAGAGTGGTTCTAGTTCGCTTTTGGCTGGTAACTTGCTCAGTGATCTGGGAAACGGGATTTGGGCCTCTGTTTTGTACTCAACTAATGATCATTATTCCACTTTCATGTAATTCTCCAAATAAGCCTGTAAGGTAGGTACTATTCTGTCCATTTTACATATAGAGAAACTGAGACCCAAGGAGATTAAACCGATGCGTCTGAGCTGCCCTGTTTGGAGGTAACATGGCTAGGAGTCAGTTCTGGGACTTCTCACCCCGGTGACTATACCCCCCACCCCGCCACCGCATCACTGCTGCTTCCCCAGGGCCTTTGGCCACAGAGCTCAGCTGCAGGGTCTGTGAAAAGAGGGGGTCCCTTCCAGCTCGGCCCTCCCCTGAAGAGAGAGGGGACTGAGAGCCAGGTGCTACCTTTTGGAGAAGGTGTATTTTTCTCCTGCTGTAGTAGAGGTTTAAGAGAATACCCTTTCCCATCACTGGCATTGTTGCCAAAGAATCTACGGCTACACGGTTGCCAGGGTGATTAGAGTGACTGCAAGGAGGATGGACTTGGCAGGAAAGACTCCATGCAAGCTCCATAGAGTTCTGAAGATGGCATGGGCCTGCCCTTGCAACTGTGAGCCTCTGGGTGCGGTCCATGTGGCGAATGTCCACTCTCCGAGGGCCAGTAGGCAGACAGCACAGCACCCTGTGGATGCTATGAGCAGACATCGGGAAAGAGGGAGCAAAATGGGTTGGAGAAAAGGTGGGAGCTTTAGACACTTAAATATGTGTTGAATTGTGGAGACTTAATTCAGAAATGTGCTCAGACAGTAATCAGAGGGATCCACTACAATGCTACGACTTATGACACACCTACTATGTGCATGAGGTCCTTGAACCCTCCCCCTTGTCTCCACAGTACATTATTTTAGCATCGTATTTATGCTGTCTGTTTGCCTGACTGTCGTCCTCTGCTAGCCTGCGAGCTCCTCGAGGCTGTGAGCTCTGTTCTGTTCATCTATGCATCCCCAGAGTCTAGCAGGCAGGCTGGCACTAATATGGACCTGGGAAACATTTGATGAATGAATAAACATGCTGTGTAAGTGCACAAACAAGAACCCATCCAGGCTTTCTGACTCTGAGTCCACAAATGGATCTCCCCCACCCGTTTGAACTCTTACAAAAATTATTGCTTGGCAATTAATTTGACACTCCTATGCTGACTTGCACCATCTCCTGAGTTGTTGTATTGTGCCATAATTTGAAATTTTTATTGTTATTAAACATTTCACATGGGGATTTATGTCTTGTTTTCCTAACTAGGCTGTAAGCTCATTCATTCATGCAGTAAGTGTTCATTGAATTACGCACTGGGCATTGTTACATAGGTTATCAGCTTTAAGCCTCCCTCCTTC
Source organism: Neomonachus schauinslandi (assembly GCF_002201575.2). Lineage (NCBI taxonomy): Eukaryota > Metazoa > Chordata > Mammalia > Carnivora > Phocidae > Neomonachus > Neomonachus schauinslandi. Next base: position 46,044,164 of record NC_058406.1, read on the forward strand.
TCCATGAAGATATTCATTCGGGCCCTACTGTGTGCATCACAGATGCAGTGCTCAGTGTCAGATATCACTGGTCCTAATAGAACTCAAACTCAAATGCCCTTAAGGGCTATGTTAGTAAGCACGACAGGTGAAGTAGTTGACTGCTAAGAGGGAGTGAGTGTGTTTGGACAGGGTGCCCGCACATGGCTGTGCAGGCTGTGCCCTGTGCAAAGGTGCCCAGGTGACAGGGTGAGGATGGGCGGAAATCCAGTCTGCTCTGTGCTCACCAAACTATGCACTGGGGCAGAGGGCGAAATCTAGCTGCAGCGCGAAACAACTTTTCCTTCACTGGAAGGCACTTTCACTTGCCAAGCCTGCCCCTGAGGCTACAACTGGCCAACGGGGCTTTTTTTCTTTTTCCCCCTAATCTGCACAAGGGCACTGCATATGCTAAGGGACAGCCTATTATTTGTGGTGTGTGTTGGCATTAAAATTCAATTAAATAGATTGCTACCCAAATGAAATACTTCTGTAAAATATATTCCACTTGGAGCAACCCTAGATTCTAATTGATTCTTTAAACAATGCTACAAAATAGACATGAGCCGCTTAATCTCAAAGTTGGGACAGCTAGACCCTCAGAGAGTCGAAGGGACATCTGTGAGGTGACAGAGGAGGATGTTAAGGCACAAAGGTGAAGTAAGTGCTAGAGCTGCACCTGGAACTCAGCTTCTATAAAGTTAATAGGTCCGAGTCCCTTCAGCTTGAGCGTGGAGCCCTGCCAGGCTTCCAGGAATCTGTGAGGGGCTTCGCTGGGGCCAGGGAAGATGTGCTGATTTGGATTTTAAATGTGCGCTGTCGTCACAGGGAGGCCTCACCCCAGCAGCCCTCCCCCCATGCACACGCGTATGCAAGGATAATGCAGGGGATCCCCAAGACAGGCGTGCGTGTGTAGGCTCTCCTGTCCTGGCGTTGCGACTGTGGGTCTCTTCACACACCAGGAGGAGTCTGAGAACCCGGCGAAGGAGCAGCTGTGTCTGCCAGCCTCACAGGCAATGACAAGTCGCTGCAGACAACAGACATGCCGGGGGCACCAAGGACCCATTCTGTTTACTTTGCCTCCCTACTGCTCAGTTGTTCAGTCCAATCTGTTTCAGGAGTTCAGTCAGGGAAAAGAGTGAAAAAGAAAATCCTTTAAACCAACTGGCCAAGATAGTTTGCAGGTCTAGTTGGGGGCTTTTTGGAAAAATGAATGGAATATGATTTCCAAGACCACCAGCTAAGCAAGGTCTCTACTTTCAGCTCAGCTATTAAATCACTGTGTGGCTGTGGGCCAGGCGCTTGCCCTTTCCAGGCTCAGTTTCTTCTTTATGAACATGGGGCATTGGACTAGGTGGACTCTGAGGCTCCTGGCAGTTCTGTGGTCTATGGTTTAAGGATTCTTGGCACAACTGAACACAGGGAGAACACCAGGTATTGAAGGGGGACTGGCCACCCAGCAGAGAAGACGACTTGGTAGTTGGATAAAGAGCCCAGATCTCAAACACTGTCAATACTGATGGCATTAAGTGAATTTCCTGTTTGATACTTTTACAGGGCCAGGGATGTTTTCAGTTACTGTGAGTTCATTAGGTGGTGGGGGATCCATGGAAAGGATTATGCCCTTGGGGATCTGACCCTCTAGCTAGAGAAGCAGCAGTGTCCTCTGTTAATGGGATAAAGATTTTGAAATAAAAATTTCTGGGTTCAGGGCGCCTGGGTGGCTCAGTCATTAAGCGTCTGCCTTCGGCTCAGGTCATGATCCCAGTGTCCTGGGATCGAGTCCCACATCGGGCTCCCTGCTCGGCAAGAAGCCTGCTTCTCCCTCTCCCATTCCCCCTGCTTGTGTTCCTGCTCTCGCTATCTCTCTCTCTGTCAAATAAATAAATAAAATCTTTAAAAAAAAAATTTCTGGGTTCAATCCCTGGATCTGCCCCAACACTCAATAATTACTGAAAGAACAAGCTCACTGTGTGTCCTTGGACAAGTTGCTTAACTTCTCTGAGCGGTGGTTTCCTCTACTGTTAAATGGGACAATAACAGTGTTAAATGAGATGATATAACTAGCCCATAGTAGACATTCAAAAGTAATAGTTTTCTTCTCTTTTTCTCTTTCCTTGAAGAGGCACAACATAAAGCTACAAAAAGCTTAAGCAAACTAGAACAGAGACAAAGGATTCAGAGATGGAGCAGTGTATATGCATACATCCACATGTGATTTGGTGCACTGGGAGAGAGGGCAGGCTTTCATGGGAAGCTCCTTATGGAAGAGGCTTGTGAATAGTTAACCCCAAAACTGGGCGGTCATGGCCCCCAGTCCAAGGCATAGCTGAACTGTCTTACCTGGGATGCCTGGCCAAGTAAGACCTGAGGAGTGAGTGAGCAGAGGGAAACCAATGCTCTCTGAAGACAAATCCTCTCCTAAGAGAGAGAAGGAAGAAGGATCTGAGCTAAAAACATTCCTAGTTATTATTCCTAAGTTCATATTCAGAAAAATTACTTTAATTCTTCCAGAGAAGGGTAAAAAAAGGCCAGGAGCATGCAAAGAGAAAATAAAATTTTCTTCTTAGAAAACAGGAGTAAGAAAAAGATGCTTATCTGACTCTTAACAACAACCCACAGACAAGCTTTCAAACCCAGTTTGAGGAGAATTTGAATTCCCCAGTATCTCCCAGATGGAATTTACCAAAACTGTCCATGGACTCATCACTTCCCCGAAAATACTGATTTTGAGATCACTATGAAACATTCAAGTGAGGATGTCTAAGTGGCAATTGGGTCTATATGCCTGTGGCTCCAGAGTTATGTCTGGGCATAAGCTATCATTGCAGGAGTCATCAATCTGTAGAGGTAATTAAACGTATGGGAGTGATGAGACCTCTCAGAGAGTGGGTCAAGTAAGAATAGAAAAAGATAGAAAAGAAGGAAGAGTCTGTAGAGGGCACTGAGGAATGGCCAGAGAGGTAGGAGGAAAGCCCTGAGAAGGACTGGGCTTGTAGCTAAAGGAAAGGGAGGTTTAAGGATTAGGGAGTGGTCATCAGTGCCACATGTCAATGAAGGATCAAACTTGAAATAAGGATTGACAAAAGGCCATTGGATTTAAGGTGTGTAGGTCAATGAAGAGTCATTTCAGAGGGGGTGATAAGAGCAGAAACCAGAATGCAGGGGGCAATTGGGAGGTGAGCAATACCTGTAGATAACTTTCAAAAAGTGTGGTGGGGAGGCAGGGTGGAGAAATAAGGCAGTGGCTGGACATACAGGTTAAGTTCAAGAAGAAAATCTTTCTGCCCTTTAGACATGTATCATATGACCTCACTGATATGAGGAATTCTTAATCTCAGGAAATAAACTGAGGGTTGCTGGAGTGGGGGGTGGGGTGGGAGGGAGGGGGTGGCTGGGTGATAGACATTGGGGAGGTTATGTGCTACAATGAGCACTGTGAATTGTGCAAGACTGTTGAATCACAGATCTGTATCTCTGAAACAAATAATGCAGTATATGTTGAGAAAAAAAAAAAAGAAGATAGTAGGAGGGGAAGAATGAAGGGGGGGAAATCGGAGGGGGAGACGAACCATGAGAGACGATGGACTCTGAAAAACAAACTAAGGGTTCTAGAGGGGAGGGGGTGGGGGCATGGGTTAGCCTGGTGATGGGTATTAAAGAGGGCACGTTCTGCATGGAGCAGTGGGTGTTATGCACAAACAATGAATCATGCAACACTACAACAAAAACTGATGATGTAGTGTATGGTGATTAACATAACAATAAAAAGTCAAAAAAAATTTAAAAAGAATATAAAGATACTTAAGCATGCTGAGGAGAAGAAGCCAGTGGAAAAGGGAAAGACGAATACGTAGAGAGAAGTGATGCTGGGTGGAGCAGGGTCTTTGAGGAGGCAGAAAGATGAACTCCACAGTACAGATGAAGAATGCGGGGGAGGGCACCTGGGTGGCTCAGTCAGTTAAGTGTCTGCCTCTTGATCTCTGCTCTGGTTTTGATCTCAAGGTTGTGAGTTCAAGCCCCGCATTGGCTCCATTCATGGAGCCTACTAAAAAAAAAAGAAAGAAAGAAAGAAAAGAAAAAGAATTTGGGAACATGAATTTGGAATCAGGTAGACGAGATTCAAATCTACTTCCTAGTGGCCAGAATCCCAACAAGTTATTTAGCATTCCACCTCCTCCCCCAAACTCAATTTCCTCTGCAAACTGGGTATAATAAATAACATCTTCCTAAAGCCGTCATTAGGGCTGTGAACAAATATTTGATTCTCTCATTCTGGGCATGTTAGGATCATACTTTCTCATCCCAATTAAGCTCAGGCAAGGCCTTCTGACTCACTTTGTTCAATGAGCTGTGGGCAGAAGTGATGGGCAGCGCTTCCAGGTAGGAGCCTCGGGAGCCAGTGTGTGCCTCACTATGTTCTTTTTTTGTCCCCTCTGCTGTAACAACCTCGATGTTTACAGTGGCTGTCCTATCACTCTGATATCACTCTCAGGGTCAAAATAAATAAAACATTGCCTACAGTCACCAGCCAACCCATGACGGACATGTAGCATGAATAAGAAATAAATCTTTGTTGTTTTAAGCCACCTCTATTTGAGATAAACTTGTTACTGAAGCATCATCTACCCTATCCTTACTGGTAAACTTCTTGTAATATTATTGTGAGAGTTACGTGAGAAAATATGTAATAGAGCATAAAGAATAAGACAGTATGGAAGACAGAAATCACTTCATAAATAATGATTCATTTCACTTGTTGGGAACTATACACAATGATCTCCATTGATAAGAAGCATTTGAAGTAGTTTATAGGATGCAGAAGTTATTTCAGTTGTAATTGAAGATAGCTAACATATATTGAACAATTAGTACCAGCCAGATTTTGGATAGAGAAAAAGTCCTTGTGCTTGTTTGCTTCTTTTCTCTGTCATTTATTTTCTCTCTCCTCTGATTATTTCTGATGATTCTTTTCAACCAACTAGATCTTGCACATCTGGACTCTTAGTGCAAGAGGGGATCCTAGAAATCACCCGACACAATCTCCACTCAATGTCAGAGCTCCGTTTATAATTTCCCTGGTACACAGGCATCCAAATTCTGCTAAATCACTCTCAGTGACAGTCTGCTTTTTACTTTTTATGGCAGCTGCTGGACCTTAAGTTGTAACATGTCAGGGACCACATTTGCCTTGTTCATCCTGGAATTGCCTATGACCAACACAGTACCTAGAAACAGTGGAAAGTCCATAAATGCATATTAAGGGAATGAATGATGAAATGGACAAACTTTTTAATTTTTAGCTTCCTCATCTGTAAGACAGTGACAGTAATACTAATCTCAGAAGACTTTAACAAGTTAACATGTGCATGTGAATGCACCTGGTACATTGCAGAAGCTCTATTAGTGTTAATTCCCATCCCTGATCTCACTTCTTCTTCTTAAACAGAGTGAAAAAATAAGCTAATGCTGCAATACAAACTGAGCCATTTGCTGGACTTCCAACTAATTCCCCATAGCCAAACTTATGAGTAATTCCTGGAAAAAAGGCATGATATGTGTGGCAAGCACTGAAAATTATGGAGTCACAGATTTCAGGAGGCAGTATTGGTTTAGTCGTGAGGAATTCAGGCTCTGGGTTCTGACAGTTCTGGATGCAAATCCACTCCTTGTAGACTGTCTGATCATACAAGTTTCTTTTATTTACCAGCAGCCATCAACATTCTTATCTTTAAATGGCGCTATCTCAAAGGGTTGTTGCAAGGTTTGAAGAAAATTGATGTAAATGCTTAGCACTGGGCCTGGAACATAGCAAACTTATTTAATATAAGATATTGGTGTTACTAGATTTGAGCATTAAGAAATGTAGAGACCTTTTAGTTTAATCCTGAATTGGTTCACAAGTACTAGGTAATTAGATCCTGTCAGCAATGTGTTGACTTTTACTAACTACTTCCATAAGTCAATATAATCTGTGACCTGGTCTATCCTGATGTATTAGTTAGGGTAACACTAGCTGCTATAACAAAGAAATCTAAAGTGTATATTGCTCAGATATGATGGGATTTTATTTCTTATTCAAGTTCCTAATTGGTGAGTGGCTTTCTTTCAAGTGGTGAGGTAAGGATATAGGTTACCTCTGTCCTCAACACTTGGTTTCCAAGGACACCAAGCTTGTTTACATCAAGTCATTAGAAAAGGAAAAAGAGAATGAAGAAACTAAATTTGCTTATTACCTTGATGTGGAAGTAACACATTTCTTCTCACATTCCATTGGTGAAAACAAATCATATGGCACCTCCTAAATATAGGGGGTACTGGCAAATATAATTGCTACCTGGCTTGAAAACTATTTCCCAGTTTATACTTTATTCTACTTCAATGAAAGGGTGAGCATGCATTTTGATGGTCAGCTAGCCATATCCTTCGTAACTGATAAACCTACTGTCTTCTGTATTTTGTTTGCTATGATTTGCACAGTCCTGGAAGAAAGGTTTTAATTTAAACATGGGCAGCCCTAATGTATTATATGCCATGTGGCATAACTCATAAAAATTTCAAATAAATTTTATGATGGAGGCAAAAGTAGAATATATAATGTGTCAAGAACACAGAGGAGAGAGTGATAGAGGGAAAGAGAGAAAGTTAGAACTCGTAGAGCGAGGAGAAGGCACTTTTATACATACAATACAGCATATAAGGTTTCCATGAACCCTGTAGGGATAACATATCCCCCGTCCAATAAGCAAGGAAACAGGCTCAGGGAGGGGGCATGGCTTGCCCAACTTCACGTAATATAAAACTGCAGGGCCCAGACTCAAACCTAGAAAGGTCTAACTACAAAGCCAATGTCATCTCTTTCTCCAGATGTGAATGTAAGAGGAGCCTCTTAGTTTAACTAGTTCAGTCCTCCTCACTGGCCTGCTCTCTCCTGCAATTACTCAAACTTTCACCAATTCCTTTTCCTCCGGGGAGAGTGATTTTGCAAGTGCTTTTAATTCCCACCTCTACTGGCAATGTGTTGTACATCTCACCTATAGGTATAATGACAAGCACGATCTACCCCTAGTCCACTTTTATTGACTCCCCTAATCAAAACCATTTTTCCATGTTGCATAAAGGGATATTAAAAAAATTATCTTTACAGTGGAATCCATGAATATTCCACTTGAAATGGCCCAATATCTGCCTCCTCCCTCATCCAAATCCCAAACACATTTTGCCAGCAAAGTCCCCACCATTTTGAATAGGAATAAAAGAGCGATAGGATCAGAATTACTGGAATCAGACTATGGAATTCTACATTGGGAATTTGGCTTTACCTCTTTGGTCCAGCTTAAGATCTTGCTTTGAGAGATAATAACAATAAAAAAAAATGGCTTCGTTTGCTGTAGATGATTTATTCATAAATGATTCATATTTGTCTAATAACTTGTACCCACCCCTCTCATCCAGGAGGCACCCATTAGCCACAAAAAGCCAACTCCTGAATTTGACTCTGACAGATGCTTATATTTGATCACTCCAATTTATGGAATCTCCCTCTGTCTCTCTCTCTCTACACACACACACACACACACACACACACACACACACACACACACACCAGAGAATCTGGTACAATTCATGGGGAACATTAATTAGTGCATATCAAATGTGAGCTTGACAGGTCTATGATTTAAATACAAAGATGCCTGAAGAATTATGATTCAATATTTGAGCTCTAAGCTAGTATGATGCTATTCTATCCACCTGAACAAATACGGCCTGGCATCCTACCTTTCTCTCCAGCTGGTGGGTCTGAAGGGACCTATTCTGTGGAGGGAAAGGGTGGGGAAGATTTCCACACATTTCTCAGCAAGGTGAAAGACAACTGGGACTAAAGGATAGGCTCCTCCACCCCTCCCACTGCTGTCAGGAAATGTGGTTCCAGGAGCAAAAGAGAAGCACCCAATCAGCTGGTGTCCCATGGAAGCTCCCATCCAGGATCTGACATCTTAACTGTGGAACATCCAGTACATGTGTTGACTCTCCTTAGCTTCATTTTCTTCATCCATAGAGATAAAAATCCCTATGCCTCATGAATGTGTTATGTATTTATAAGAGTTTACATGTTTAAGAAGATCACTTATGCCAGACCCTGATCTAGCATTTGCATGCAATTTCTCACCCATTCCTCCCAAGAAGTCCATGAATTCATGGATGAAAGAGCAAACTGAAAAGCAGAGAATTAAAGGATTCTCCCAAGGGTACCAAACCAGCAAATGATGAAGTAAGGATTCAAGCATTAGTCCATACTCTTACTTTATTCCATCTTGTCAGTTCTCTTCTGGCTTGAAATAGAAGCTATTCAGTTTAAATCAATGTAAGTAGAAAAGGGAATTTATTGTTTCTCTCATCTAAAATGCTGAAGGAATATCTAGCATTTGGTCTGGCTGGATAGAGATGCTCAAAAAATGTCATCAGGGTTCTTTTTTTCTCTGCTCTTCTTATACTCTTTGTACATTGATCACATTCTTCCTACTTCCATGGGGTCAGCAAAAACAGCCACAAATGTCTCTAGCTTACATCATCTTTATACTTCATGATATTAAAGAAAAGAGTATCTTCCTCAAAAGGTCCTTTGGAAAAGGCCTGAAAAGGCTTAACTTGGCCTGCCTTGGCTCTAGCTTGTCCCTCATTGTGGTCAGGGGAGGAATATTATGACCAGGAGGGGAGTGCATGTCACCCTTTCCTGAATCTCCTGGAATTAGAAGGAGTGGTTTCCCCAAAGAAAGTGATGCTGAGCAGACATTGGTATATGTCCATCTCATAAGGATTAGAATACCATATGGCACAAACCTAATACACAATGCTTCTTATTTCTCAACCCAAAGATGACATAATTCCTAAAACCATTTTTAAAAAAGTTTTTGCTTCATGCATTCACATGTGATATATTCAGAACATTCAGTATGGAATCCCTTCCATCCCAAGAAACCTCAATATCCTTAGATTTCCATCTCCTATAACTCCCTTTTGTAGTCCTTACCCTTCCTGGCTGGTATGAGGGTTATTTATGGCCTTATTTGTCCATCCAGTTCCCCACCCCCACCTAAAGTCTGGGCTGTGTAGGTACCTGATCTTATTGACATAGAGCAGAGATGAAAGCTTGGGCTTTGCAATCAGAGAGATCTAGAGTTGAATCCTAGCTCTGCCAGGCACCCCTGGTCAAATGATTTTTGACAAGGGTACTAAGACCATTCAATGTGGAAAGGACAGTCTTTTCAACAAATGGTGCTGAAAAAAATGGATACCCACAAAAGAATGAAGTTAGAATCTTACCTGCACCATATACAAAAAGCAACTCAAAATGGATCAAAGACATAAACATGAGACTGAAAACTATAAAACACTTTGAGCAAAACATAGGGGAAAGGCTTCGTGACATTGAATTTGGCAATGATTTCTCAGATATGATCTCCAAAGCAGAAACAACAAAGGTTAAAATAGATAAATTGGGTTTCATCAAAATTTAAAACTTACACATCAAAGGACACCAATCAACAAAGTGGAAAAGCAACCTTTTGGGAGAAAAAAATTTGCAAATCATATTATCTGCTAAGGGTCAATATCTAGAATATATAAAGAACTCTACAAATTAAAAACAACAGTAACAATAAAAACCCAAAAGATCCAAATAAAACTGAGCAGAGGACTTGAATAGACTTTTCTCCAAAGAAGACATACAATTGGCCAAAAAGCATATGAAAAGATGTTTGACATCACTAATCATTAAGGAAATGCAAATAAAGACCTCATGAAATATCACCTCTCACCCATTAGAATGGCTTTTAGTAAAAACAAACAAAAAAACTCAGAAATAATAAAGTGTTGGCAAGGATGTGAAGAAATTGGAACTTGTATACTGTTGATAGGAATTTAAAGGATCTAGCCACTATGGAAAATAGTATGGCAGTTCCTCAAAAAATTAAAAATAGAATTACCATATGATGCAGTAATACCACTTCTGGATCTACATCCAAAAGAACTAAAGGCAGGGTCTCAAAGAGATATTTGCATACCTATGTTCATAGTATCATTAGTCATTATGGCCAAAAGGTGGAAGCAAGCCAAGGCATGGTGGATGAATGGTACGTCCATACAATATAATATTATTCAGTCTTAAAAGGGAAGAAAATATGGCACATGGCACTACATAGATGAATCTTAAAGACATTATGCTAACTAAAATAAGCCAGTCACAAAAAGACAGATATAATGTGATTCTACTATTTGAGGTTTCTAGAGTAGTCAAATTCCTAGAAATAGAAAGTAGAATCGTAGTTACCAGGGGCTGGGCAGGAGAGAGAAATAAGTTGTTGAATGGGAATAGTTTCAGTTTTTCAAGATGAAAAAGTTCTAATAATCAGTTCCACAACAATGTGAATATAGATAACACTACTGAACTATACACTTAAAAAGGGCTAAGATGGTACATTTTATGCTGTGCATTTTATTATAACTAAACCTTTTTTTAATTAAAAAAAGAAAAGAAAAGAAAAAACCCAGGTGCTTCTTAATGCAAATTTCCTTCTCTGTTCCTAGCTGAGTGCTTTTCAGAAAAAAATAGGTAAACTCAGTTGGGAAGTTCTGGAAAAACTATACAGAGGAGACACTTTAACTGCATCACAAAGGACTAGATAGACAGCTCCAGAACAGAGAACCAGCAGCATGTATGAAGTATGTGAGGGAATAGTACATGCCTAAGGACCTGGGAGTCCAGGTGTGAGCTGAATGAAGAGAGTGATTGCTGATGAGGCTGGAGAGAAGCAGAATTATTCTGTCCTGGTAAAGAGCCTGGACTTTCACCTGGAGGCACCAAGAGTCTTACTACTCACAAAATTGATTGGAGTCATCAAAATTGTCATGTCTTAATGATTTGAGAACTGGCTACCTAGTACATGAATTATCCACGTCTTGTCATTTTCTCTATGCTGCTTTCTTTTTTCATTTCACTGATAGTCAACATCATAAATATCACAGGGATAAGGAATGTTAGAGATCAGTAAATCATGAGCTCTTGACGTGGAGAGGGTTAGGGGGATGTTGCACTGAGTATATTTGGGGTGTGAACTCTCCCTATTCCATGAGTGTGACTTTGTTCCCTGGCCAGTTTGCTGGAACCCTGTATATACAAGAAGAATTCTCTAATTACTAGTGGAATAAGTGAGAGAATGATGCAGAAACTTAAAGCCAAGTCCTAGCACTTAATCTAGTATTACTTGCCTGGATGAGGTTGCTATTCAAACATAATCTTAGCTACAATTTGGAGATAAAGTTGAGATCCACAGAAACCCCCTGACCATGGCAGGAGATTCTTGCACTGGGAAATTCCTATGGCCTCTGATGCTCAACTCCCAATACATGGAGCTGGTGAGGTCATCCTCAGAAACATCTGAATTCAATCCTTTTGTTATGTACTCATTCAATGCCTCCTAAGGGTAGGGCACTGCTCTGAGAATTCAGAGATGAATACAGCCTGATCCCTGTCCTGAAGAACCTCATGGTCTAAAAAAGGAAGACAGATAAACTAACAAATGATGTTCTTAAACATCACGAACATTATGCAAGGTACAGTTCCAGGCCTACCCCATCCTCCATGAAGCCTTCTTGATTTCTTGACAATAGCTTCTGGTGGTCTCTCTCTCCTATTAGCCCTGAGAGTACTTTATTCTCTATGCCACTCATCTGGCCCCTGTCAAATGCTGCCCACTTATAGTTGTTGGAGTATATTCTTCAATCCACCACCTGGATTGTGTCCTGCCAGTCCTGTCCAATAAGGACTTTCTTATAGTGACTCATGAATCTCACCTTTTCACATTCCTATGTATTACTCCTACTGTCCTTTTGCCTGGAATAATCTTGCCTGCCCTCTCTTTCACCTGCTGGCAAACTCCCACTGAGCTTTGAAGGCCCAGCTCAAAGTTTCTACACAATCACTCTCACCTCTTTGTGCCCATGTCATCCTCATCCTACTTCTTACTTCTACAGTATTTATTGCACTGTTTTGAAACATATTCACTTCCATCTCTGCCTGCCCCCCCCCCCAGCAGGACTAGAAATATGGTTTCACACTTTATCAGGGATGCAGAATTAGGCAATGAATTTGTTAAGGTAAAGCAAACTGTCCTAATAGATAAAACCTAAAATCTCAGTGATCCAGCATGTGTAAATTACAATGAGATTTTCCCAATCCGTGACAGTGGGGGGCTGTGCTTCCTGCAGTCATTCAGGGATCAATTTGACTGCAGTTCTGCTATCTTCATGCCTTCAAAGATCTTACTGGTGTCCTTGTTAAGTCACCTGATGGGTGAAAAATCATTGGAGGAGGCCCCCCTCTTTCCTGTCCACCTTGGATCAGAAAGGGCACACATGTCCTCTGTTCACATTCCACTAGAGAGAGCTGGGCATTCGGCACCTCCTGGATGTAAGGGGGGCTGGAAACTGTAGGCTCTGGCTTTGCAGCCATTTCCCAGTGGTAATTCTACACTAAGCAAGAGGAGCAGGAATTTTTTAAGGACAGCTGATTATCTCTGCCAAGGGTAACAAAAATGGACTCTTTAGACATATGCCCAATCTACTCTGGAGATGCTAGTGAACTTTCAACCTGCAACGTGCAGGGCAGTTCACCATCGAGAAAAAGAAAGTTGATGTGGGAAAAATTCTCAGATTCCTAAAAGGAACTTGGCAGAGAAAGCCTGCAAACAGTATGAGACAATAAAAGATAATGCCATTTAATTTGGTCCTGTAATTATAGTTACTTCTTCCCAAAGAGCTGAGAATAAACATTCTAATTACTCTACAGGTTATATGGAGATTAATAAGCCCAACTCCTTCAAATCTCTCCCTGCAGAAACACATAGCTCATAAACACAAAAGATCAGGACTAGACCTGACCAATTATTAGACCTATCTCCCTGGGTGGAAGAAAGAAGGGATTGTAAGGTGAGCACCTAATTTACTCCACGAATTGTAATAAGCATTTTATATAACTCATTTAAACTAATTCTCAGAACAAATTCTTGAGCACGATATTATTCAGGATATTACTGTCTCCATCGTATATAAGGAAACTGAATTTCAGAGAAGTGGAGATACTTTCTCAAAGTGGCACAGCTGGGATTTGAGTCTAGGACACTAGAGCTCACAACCTTTTCACTGTACCAAGTTTCCTACACAGAAACCTCAAAGATGTATAGGAGGTTTCTTTTCTCAGAACTCTGCCCATGGAGGATCCCTTGGTTGTAAATATACACCCTCCATACTTAGTTGCCCAAATAGGCAGATTTTATCACCTCAGATTAGGCCCCTGAAGTATCCCAGCAGCTGTGGTGAAGCTTCCCTGAGAGGCTTGACCTTCAGATGCCTCCTTCCAGCTGATCAGTCAGAGCCTTGGCCGTGATTTTGTGGATGGGCCTCACTGAGCTTTCACAGAAACAAGTGCCTGGAATTGGACTCCCTCATGCATTTATATTGGCCTCATCATCGGGATGACTCCAGGAGATGAGGACCAACCATTTGCACACCCTGAGTGTGGGCTCTAGGAAGGAAAGAGTTACTTCGAGCCAAACAGCGGGACACAGAGGCTGTCATGGTAGGGGAAGAAAGGGAACGCTTCTTCAGGTAAGGGCATCTGCAATGTGAACTCAAGAGAAACGTCCTCTGTATAAAGGCTGCTCTACTCTAATGCAAGGGGGTCTCCCTCTCATGAAGAGGCATCCAGTTCCACCTTTTCTCTTCCACACTCTGCATCCCAACACAGGCCACATTCTTTTCTTCTTCAACTCCTCTCTCTTTTTAGGCACTCAGCAAAGAGGCTGCAGTCTGGTGTGGAAACAAGGATGGGCAGCATAGCATGGTGATTAAGAGGATGCACAATGGCAGTAGGAATCCCTGCATTCTAGCCCTGGCTCAGCCACCTGAGACCTTAGGCAAATCAATTCATTTTTCTAAGCTTTAATTTCTTCATCTGTAGAACAGGGACAATGGCAATGCCTACCTCACAGAACTGTCATAAAAAGAAACATGTGAAATATGGGGCTTCATAACTGGCATAGAGTAATTATCTGATTTCTGGTAGACTTTTTAAAAGTCTGCAAATGAAAGACAATGGACTTATAATTTCTAAATCCTACCTGGCACTCTCCAGCTACATCACACTGAGACAGTCACTTAGATTCTCTCAGTTGTAGCTACTTCATTTGTAAAAGAGGATGATTGATGATTGATGATTGATGATTGATGATGATGATGGTGGTGGTGATGCTGCTGCCTAGCCTTGGACTTTCAGAACTGATGAGAGTTCAAATGAGGTAATATTCATAAAACTCTTGGAGCAAGGGTTAGGAATATCAGTCAAGGGGCGCACTGTTTTGTTATGGAAGGAAAGCCAAGAAAGAGATCTCACAACTATGAAGTGGTCTTACTATAGGGGCCAGAGATTGTAAGAACCGAAGAGGCTCAGAGAAGAGAGATCCATGGGGATGTAGGGAAGGTAGGATGGGCCATGTCTTTATAAATGAGTGGGGGTTGGCAAGACAAGAGGATAATGATGAAATGGGCACAGACTGTGTGTTTGGGAAGGAAGGCAAGTTGGGGCAGGTGAGCAGGGATGGAATTACTCTGATTAAATCATTATCAGGTACAAAGGACAATAATTTGACACAAACAGATGGGATGTCTCTATAGAAGGGAACTGAGGAATTGAGGAGGAGCAAAGAGACAGATGTTTTATTTCTGACTTTTATGATATGGGCATCAGTTGTCTTTGCTTACCCAGCATCCATTTACCCTGATTTTCCTGTGGGAATTCCCCATTTCACACCCAATTCTAGGGACTGGAATTGAAGCCTGAAGCCTGGGATTCATCCTTAACTACCTTCCCATCCAGACAGCCCTTAGGTACCATAGATTCTACATCCTCAGCAACTCTCTGATCCACCCATTCCTCTCCATCTTCACCGACATCCCCCAATCCAAATCATTCTCACCTCTCATCTAAGTATTAACGTCAGCTTCCTACCTGAAGTCCTTGCCTCCAATCCTTCCCCCTCCAACTCATACTGCTTCCTGAAGCCAAAGTGGTTTTCTCTACAGTGCAGATGTCCCTATCCTACTGAATACCTTTTAATGGCCTCACATTACCCAGAGGATATACTATAAAGTAGGTCCCTGTCTATCTGGCATAGACTCTAGATCCAGGCTGCTTACATGCTGGCTTTGTGATCTTGGGCAAGTTATTTAACTTCTCTGTTCTTCAGTTTTCTCATTTGTAAAATGGACATAATAATAGTGCATACTTCAAGAGGTTGCTGTGAGGGTTAAATAAATTAATATATGTGAAGTGCTTAGAACAATGCCTGGAACATTGAAAATGGTTTTTTAAAATTAATTAATTTATTTTGAGAGAGCAGACTCCCTGCTGAGCGCAGAGCCTAATGCAGGGCTCGATCTCACAACCCTGAGATTATGATCTGAGCCAAAATCAAGAGTTGGATGCTTAAACAACTGAGCCACTCAGGGGTTTCTGAAAATAGTTGTTGCTATCACCACTGCCACCACACCCACCATCACCATCATCATCATCACCATCACCATCATCATCTTTGTATCTCATAATCTTTCCCTCTTACCCTCTGCTACAGCTATACTGAGATTTAATTCCTCCTAACATACTATCTCCATTCAGAGTCTTATATGTTGATCCCTCTGCTAGGGTACTGACCCCTAGATCCACACACCATGATTTTTCACCTTTTATTTTAAGTCTCTCTTCCTCAGACCATCTCAAATGAGGGTAAGATGCCCACTACAGTCTGCCATTGTACCCCATACTCTCCCACTTTTTAATATTCATCAAACTGGGAATTACTTATTCAATATCTTTCTTTCCCCCTTGGTTATAAACCACTTAAGGGCAAGGACCAAGTAAATGTCACCTCTACTCTATCTGCTTCACTCTCCACTCTACCAACTCCAACATAAAAGGTGTTACCATGTCTCACACCATTGTCTTTCCCTACACTCTCTCATTTTTAGAGTGGGAAGCATCCCTCCTAGCGGAAATAAGCTTTCCACTTATTTATAGCACTATTTTATTTGACATTATTTTTAATAGTAACCAGAAGATCACATTTTAATCCTACTAGCTAAATCATTTAAAATATTTATAAGGGCCATTTTCAGTCTTTGTTCTAAAAAGGGGGGGGGTGAGGGGGAGAGCAGAATACAGAAGCCATGCATGAGTTAGAATTAGCAGAGCTCATGCTCTGAAGGACCATCAAAAGCTACCACTCTGCCCACTTGAAAGATGTTTCCCAAAATAAAAGACATGCCATCCACTGACACTTGCATAGTCTTGAAACCATGCGTGTTCAGCCTCGTGCCAAAAGAGTTTGGGAGAAGAGGGAGCCCCTGCTCCCAGCTCTGTCGGCAGCGGCTTCTGAAGCTGCCATAGCAACAAGTATAGACTAAAAGCGATCCTTCCATATTAGGTGTGAACTGACTCCAGACAAGGAAAATAGCTTGCAGAGAAGAAGCCAACTTCTCTGGGAAACTCATAGGAAGTAATTTTCAAGTGACCCATCCCCCTGCCTTCTCCTTCCCAAATCACCCTGTGAGTAACAGCATGGAAGAATTAAAAAACAAACAAACAAACAAAAACTTTCTATTCCTTCAGACACCCAGACATACAACCTTTCTTGATAAAATTGCACTGTAGTCCTCCCCCACCCCCCAAATCCCAGCACTCTCATCTCTTGTCCTGATTCTCAGCTGCCTCCGTAGCTCATCCATCTGTCAGTGCACATATGGGTAAAAGAGGCAAGCCAGGAAGCAGAGAGGAGAAGAGGGTTTGTATTTCATAAGCATGTTCTTAGCAGATGAGTAGAAAATGCCTTCTACCAAAACTGAGAAGAGGGTGGTGGGACTGGGGTAGTATCTACTCAACTTGGAATGACCCTTCAAATGTAGAGGCTACTCTGTCATTTAGGTTCCAGTGACAGAAATGGCCTCCCTTCTCACTACATCTCCCTACCCTGACCATCCAGCCACGTCCAATTACTCATCCACTCTCATGCAATGAGAAGACTCTGTGTGGCACATTGAGTCCCAAACTTGTATATGTCCTTATCTGCCCTTTTCCAGGTTCTCCTCTTCAGCCCTGAATCAGCTCAAATCTGAACTCTGACACATACTGCCAGGGCAACCTTGAGCAAGCCCTTCATAGCTGAACATGGCTTTCATCAGCTGTAAAACAGGGCTAATCACACTGTCAAACTTACATGTAAATTATGAGGATTAAATGAGATAATGCAGGTAAACCTCTTAGCACAATCTGGCTCATAATAAAGGATCAGTGAGTGTTAGTTTTTTCCACCCACAAACTTTATCTTCCAGCTCACCTTGGAGCTGCCCACAATATCTAGTCTTGAGAGATTTTGTCCTCAGGGCAAGGACCATGTTGCCTTATTCATCTTTGTCTCAATGATTTGCCTATAGTCCTAGTTACCTAATACATAGTTTCCGGCTCAGTGTAGATGTTTAATACATGTTTGTTATTAAAATGTACAAATTGATGGATGGGTGGATAGATGGATGGGTAGATGGGTGAATGCATGAATAACAAAGGGGGAAAATGCACCTTTCTCATACCACATTGAATCAAAGACAATGTGGTTCTCTGATAAGCCATCCAACAGAGACAGGTTGCCCAGGTGGATTCACAGACTTGCCTAGTCTTCAGGTCTTTTCTGACCAGAGGCTGCTGCATGGAGTTGGCTGAATGTTTCCTGCTCTATCCATATGGGAACTGGGGAATTTGGCTAAAGTTCTGGTATTTTGTTTTGTTTCTCTTTCTTATCTTGACACTGAGGCTCCTTTTCTTTCTCTCCTTGAGTGCCAGCACAGATGCCAGCTGGCCCATTGGCTCAGTTAACCCCTTCCAACCTGCCCTTGCATGGCTTTGCCAATGCTCCATATTGCTTGGCTTTGCTGTGAACCCACATGGCTCCCTGCCTCATGATATTTACACTGCTAACCTGCCTCTCTCTCAGTTCCCCCATCCTGGCTTCTTCCATTGCACAAAGCCACATCAGAAGAGATCTGGGACTAAGCATAGACCTGGAAGGAAGGCAATGCCTAAGGCTGTCAGGTGTTTTCCCTTGTGCCCATGGCACAGCTAAGATCATATTATGAATAAGGAAGCTGATGTTCGAAGAAATGAAGTATAGCTGGAAGATATGGAGCCAAAACTCAAACCCAGGCCTTCTGACCATGGAGCCTGTGCTCAATTCACCACACCAAAAATGTTCTCACTGTCTTTCCAGTAAGGTGGGTTGTTTTTTTTTTTTTTTTCCTATCCTTCTTTCTGTCCCATTTCTACATCCTACCCTAGGCTCACCTCTTAATTTTATGGAGGGATAAACTGAGGCTTACAAGTAACAAGTGATCTCTGCAACTATGAAGCCTCATTATTGGAAAGGAAACAAAAAGATAATGGGATCTATCCAGATGATGAAATCCTGGTCAACCCCTTATAAACAAAAGTAGCAGAACTAGTCCAATTTCTGACTCCTTGAGGTCTAAGCTAACTCCACAGTAACCTCTTCTTACACTGAATTGACATTCACTACATATACTGAAGTCACCTGTTCATACATCTGTCTCCCATTCTCTGACTGAGACTTTTTTTATGACAACATTCCAGATATTTATTGCTGCATAACAAACCACCTCAAAATTTACAGGCTTATAACAACTTTTTTATTATCTCTTCACAGTGCTATGGTTAACTGGGCTCAGCCAGAAAGTTCTTCCCTAGGGTCTCTCATATGGTTACTTCAGTGACTGAAGCCAGGGTCACCTAAAGACTCACTTGGGCTGGATGCTCAAGATGGCTCATTCATATGGCTGGAAGCTAATGCTGGTCCCTGGTTGGGAACTCAATGGGGGCTCTCAAACACAGCATCTATTCATGGGCCTGGAGCTTTTCTCAGCACAGCAACTAGGTTCCAAGAGCAAGTGTTTCAAGAAGTCCAATCAGTAACTGTAAGGCTTCTTATGACCTAGCCACATAAGTTCCACTACATCACCGGCCACATTCTGTTGGTCAAGTAAGTCACTAAAGTCAGTCAAAATTTGAAGGACTAGTACAGAGTTCACTGCCTTCTTTAATATGCCCAGAAAGAGAGGGTCTTTTAGTTGTCTCTGTGGTCTAAACATCTTGAATAACATCTGGCATACACAAAGAATAAATATTTGTTGACCACACTCAAACTGACAATTTGTACGAGATGTAAGAGATTATGCCAGGAGCAACTTTAATGGCCTCTACTTATTCCCTTGGAATCTCTTGCTGTCTTTAACTCCAAATTACATAAATGCATTTAAAATATTATCTCCTCCATCTCATCTTTAGTTTCTGTCTGGATCTCTTTAGTAACTGGGAAGACATCTGCACAGTAGTATAAGATGGAGAATTTTTCAGTCTGACTGGTTATATATATGGGCTCTGGAGTCAGACTGCCTAAAGATTCCTGTCTTTACCCCTTTATAGCATATATGTTTAGGCTAAACTTCTTATGTTTTCTTTCCTCATCCATGTTATAGGATAATAAAAGCATCTATATCTGGGATTGTTATGAAAAGTTCATCATTTAGTATAGTGCCTGGTATATGAGTGCTTAATAAATATTAGTTATTATTTCCAGGCTTCCCCCCCACCCTTTCTTGCAGCTGCATTAAATAAACATCTCTTTAGCTTTTGAAGTCCACTTTTCCATACCTTTCTCTTTCCAACTACTAGTTTCTACTTTTTCTAGGTATCAGCTTTGTTGTTGTGTATGGATTTGTATAGAATTTTATACTTTCCAAAGTACTCTTGCATCAATTTAGTGTATCCTCTTAGCATCTTTAAAGGTAACAGGATTGTTGCAGTCATTCCCATGTTATAGATTATTGAACAGAAGCTAACTAATGTGAAATGTCCTGCTCAAGATCATCAACAAAGTAAATTATCAAAGAAGGAACAGAATCTCAGTATGGTTGTTTAGATTTTAATCATTTCCCCAATAACCACATGATCTCTTGTGATGTCACTGAGAGTCAGATGGCACATGACTTTAAATTCTGAGGGAAGTCATTAGAGTTTGGGCTTTCATGGACTTCATATTAAAAGTGAATGTTTACCCCTACTGAATTACCAAAATGGATTTAAGCTTCTAGAACAATTTGAAAGGCAATTAATTTTCCTAAAATAAGAGCAGCTCTTCTTGCCAGTGGATATTAAATAGAAGTCTTGTGATGATTTAGAATTTGCTAAGGATACTTGGAAGCCAGACTATGATGACTTTATAACTAATTCATGGAGGCAAGTGCCCTCTCCCCTCTGGATCTTATTCATGGCTTATGTGAATTCTCTGGTTTGGAGAGAATCTATGCCAAAGGCAATAAGACAAACCATCTTGATATGAATCCAGTACACTCAAAGAATGACCCAAAGCACACTAAGTAATCCCTACAAATGTGTGGCATTGGCAAATGAAGGTACTCATATTGGTAGGCAATAAAAACAACCTTCCCAATAAGCTAGAGACAAGACAATATGGGAAGAGGACACTGGACTAGGAATGAAAAAAGAACTCACATGCTTTAAGTCCCTGTCATGTTCAGTTCAAAACAATGGACATTAAGCACTCACATGGTTACATGTATTGTGCTAGAGATTATGACACATGTCCTCTTCTTTCAAAGAGTTAGTAGTCTAGTAAGTCAGAGACATCAAAATATTCATGATCATGTGGTAGGTGTGTAAAATGATATGCATAGAGTGACATAAGAGCACCTGGAAGGGACACCTAATCCACTGGAGGAGGGACAGAGAAGGGCAGAGGAGGCTTTCTAAAAGAGATGTTAGCTGATATTAATTGTGAGCAAGTTTGGATGTTATAAAGGCAGAGAAGAACTTGAAATAGTAAAGTGACATGGTGTGGGAAAGGGGGGGGGCATAAATTATTCCATATTACTAAAGCACATGTCAGGCAGGAAGCAGCAGGAGATAAGGGAGGGGAGGAAGGCATGAGACAGGCAGTGTGCTAAGGACCTTATACACATTATATAATCTATATGTCACAGTAGTTGTTTAAAAATTTTGGTCTTTCTCCATTTCACAGATGAGGAAAATGAGGACCAAGAAAATTAAAGAATTTTCTTTGCTCAACTCTGAAACTCCAAATATGTATCCAGAGAAGCTGTATTCTTATCTCTCAAGAGATGTATACCATCCTTAGGGAAATAACTCTTCATTTCTGTATCTCTTGTTCCTTTTCCTTGAAATAAAAGGAACTGGACAGGATACTTGCTCAGGCCACTGCCGGCTGCTGTATGTTAGTATCCTATGTCAGGCTTCTTAGCAGCTCCTGCAGAGCTAGAACCACGTGCTTGTTTTCAGCACCATGGAAAGGTGCCGCATCGCTCAGAGCTGCAGACACAAGGGTCAGACAATGTAGAGGAAATCAGGAGATCCACAAATCTTCCTTTAAACAAGACATCAACAAAGACAGAAGGGCAAGGAGAAGGAATATCAGGAGAGGAGAGAGGAAGAGAAATTGTCCATCACCAGTGTTTTCTCGAACAGTCGCTGAGTGATATGCTGAGTGAGACAAAGTGAACTAAATAAAGGAAATAAATTGTAGCAGCAACATGTCCTCGACATCATAATACGGATGCTGTAATCATACAAGGCTAATAGTCTGAGTCACTCCACAGCCATCGCGAGCAAAAAATTGATGGGACATGCCTTGCAGGTGCTCACAAAAACCAATAAATTAAACTTGCTGACCATGGCCTGAAGACAGGGGGAGGCACAGCAAAATTATGTAACTGGTGGTTTATTTCCTGAATCACACAGATTTCTTTACCCTTTCTTTTTCTTACCTTTCTTTCTATGGCCTCATGTTTCTCCCTACCACAACCAAAACTTCCTCCCCAGAAAGGATCCACTATCTAATTTATACTAAAGTGTAAGTGACCACTAAAATGTAAAGAGCTATCTTTCATATGGAAATCAGAAGCTGAGAGATTGATTCACTATACTTTAAGTTCCATGAGAACAGGATAGTTTTCATCCTTGTTCACAGCACCTATAATGTTGTCCAACATGTGATCAATAACAACAGCAATAACATTAATATTTATTGAGTGTTTACTATATGATGAGTGCCTTTGTGTGTGCTCTTTTAATCTTCATAACAGCTGTATGTGATAAGTAGTATTATCCCAATTTTCATATAAGGAACCTGGAACACAGGGACGTTATTAACTTCCCAGGATCACAAAGCTAGGAAATGCAGTCCACTGAGGAAATGCAGGGGCAAGATTTAAGCCAAGAAATCTAAATTCAGAACCCATGTTCTTAACCACTGCACTATAAAATGATTGGAGGAAAAGGTGAAGAGATGCACAGAGAAAACCAGAAAGAGACATAGTGATACATACAATAGTGAGAGTCTAGTCAAAACTTGAAAATATTATTAAAGCCTATGAAGCCATACAATGAGGATTAAGAAAGAAAATTAATAACTCATCAATTCCATTCAACACAGAGGCACTGTGCTGAGCACTGAGGATACAGAAATAAAAAACAACCTGCCCTCGACATGTTCATAACTGGTGAGGGGCAAGGACAAGTAAAAAGACAAGAGCATAAGATAGTATAATGGGTGTTAAATAGAGGTTAGTTCTGCTGCTATGAAAATTCAGAGAAAAGGCACTTCTCAGGATTA
Organism: Neomonachus schauinslandi; assembly: GCF_002201575.2. NCBI lineage: Eukaryota > Metazoa > Chordata > Mammalia > Carnivora > Phocidae > Neomonachus > Neomonachus schauinslandi. Next base: position 46,067,005 of record NC_058406.1, read on the forward strand.
GGGAGCTGGAGTATTGCCTATGATATGAGCTCTCTGCATAAATTCTGAGAAGCTAATGGGGTACACACTAGGTCAAGAGGTGGAGAAAATTCTCAAGTGTGGACCTGAAAAGATTAGTGGACCATGTTGAAATATTAGAGGTCATGTGGTCTAACCTAATGCACTCTATAATCTGTTTATTCAACAAATAATCTGAGTACCTAATAGGTGTCAGGCCTTGTGCGTGGTACTAGGGATGCAAAATGAACAAGCAGGCATGTTTCCTGCTTTCACTGAGATCACATTCCAAAATCTACACTTGAGAATAGTGAAAATGAGGCCCAGAGAGGTAGACTGCCCTCCATAAAATTGCATAATGAGGTGACAGTAAAGCATAGACTCAAAGCCAAGGCTCCAGTCCATTGATGCCTCCCAGGAAATGCTCATTGAATGAATGAGTGAGTAATGAAAGTATTGTATTGAGGGTGTATTATAAAATTCCTTGGTAGGCAAAGAAAAAAAAAAGACAGTTTGGCAATTCAGCAGAAGTCATGGCTTGAGTCTGACTGAAGTACATGAATACTATCAGGATATCAGCTGCTGACCAGAGGAGACTGGAACGCTGAGTCTAAAACCCTCATCTTTAACATCAGTTTTCTTGCTCCAGCTTCTCAGCAACTCCCTGTATTCCAGTGAATTTGTACATTTTGTTTCCATTGTTTTTTTGTTTCTGCAAATCTACAGCCAAGCCAAGGAAAATCAAAATCAAAAGTATAACTTACTGAGACAGCCTCAGAAAGCCCCAGGAGAGGTGGTAACAGTCGTAAGAGGAGCAAACACACCAGCAGAGTATAAATAAAGCCTGCACAGCAATGGAGAGGCTGATTCACATCATCCCCCCCCCCCACTCACCCCTGGAAAACCACAGGAGACCCTACTACTGGCAGGGTAATTTTTAGATGACCCAGCTGCCAGGTGCATGTCCTAGCTCTCCAGCATCCAAAATGTCCCAGCACCCAGAATTTGAGTCTGATACCAAGAAGAAGAATTTGAAGGTTCCAGATAGGCCAATAGGTAGAAGCCATAAGTTCCATTCTTCTTGTTAAACTTCCTTATTTTCTCCCAAGGGGGTAAATGTTAGAAAGGCCCAAAATAAAACATTTCAGGGTAAATGGGTAAATAAATAAAACATGCCCCAGTGTGAAGTAATCAATGGATATTTTGGTAACATTTGTTCAGGAGAACTCCTTAGGGCAGGACTGGCCCCTTAGCCAGCCACTCAGAGAGCCCTCCTTGAGCTCATGGTTATTTGAGCCCTCATAGTACATCTTGGTGACAGTGGAGCCCTTGCCCATAGATCCTTGGGCCCTTTATAACTGGTGGCTTATTTCCTGAATCATTCAGCCTTCCTTCTTTCTCTTTCTCACTCATGGCTGAGTTCTTTAATGTTTTCTATCTTTTTTTTTAAATATTATATTATTTATTTGACAGAGAGAGAGAGAGTGAGAGCAGGAACACAAGCAGGGGGAGTGGGAGAGGGAGAAGCAGGCTTCCCACCGAGCAGGGAGCCCGATGTGGGACTCGATCCTGGGACTCCAGGATCATGACCTGAGCTGAAGGCAGACGCCCAACAACTGAGCCACCCAGGTGCCCCTAATGTTTTCTATCTTGCCAGATGCTAGGATCTAGTCTAAACCCAGTAGACTCAAGCACCTGACAGCCTCCTAATTTACCCAAGATCTACCAATAGATAAATGATATCATACAAGAGAGATGAGATGGAATTTCATCAGATAAGTCTTAACCATCTTTGACTATGGATAAACTTCCCAGCTGCCTGAGGCAATTTGAATGTCTGGAAAAATAACCCATCTATATAAATCCTATAAAAATTAATTCTTAAAATATCCATTCATAGCATTTTAAGCAGTAACTGGCTGAAGAGAAATTTTGATTCAATCCTTGCATACTGTAGATCCATTCAACTCAATTCAATTTGAGCAAAGAAATATTTATTAAGCACCTACTGTGTGTCAGGTACTGTACTTGGTCATAAGGATACAGAAGTGAAGGAAACACAGGTTCATCTTGGAGGAGTTTATCATCTAGTTAAGACATCACAGAAAACATAAATCCAATTCCAGAAAGAATGTACCATAACCATAATATAGACTGCAATAAGAGCTTAGAAGAGAGAGGTTAATTACAACTAGGACAAAGCAGGGAAGTCTTCCAGAAAGCACAAGGTTAGCTATGATAGACAGGATTTGGTAGCCATACATAAAGAGAACACATTCTAGGTAGAGGATACAACAAAAACAAAAGCTGACATGTTGGATGTGCATTGTTGGTTTTTTTTTTTGAAAAGTACTGTTGTTTTTTTTTTAATTTAATTTTATTATGTTAGTCACCATACAGTACATCATTCGTTTTTGATGTAGTGTTCCATGATTCATTGTTTGCATATAACACCCAGTGCTCCATTCAATACGTGCCCTCTTTAATACCCATCACCGGGCTAACCCATCCCCCCACCCCCCTCCCCTATAGAACCTTCAGTTTGTTTCTCTGAGTCCATAGTCTCTCATGATTTGTCTCCCCCTCTGATTCCCCCCCTCCATTTTTCCCTTCCTACTATCTTCTTTTTTTTAAACATATAATGTATTATTTGTTTCAGAGGTACAGGTCTGTGATTCATGGGAGAAGATATTTGCAAATGACATATCAGATAAAGGGCTAGTATCCAAAATCCATAAAGAACTTATCAAACTCAACACCCAAAGAACAAATAATCCAATCAAGAAATGGGCAGAAGACATGAACAGACATTTCTGCAAAGAAGACATCCAAATGGCCAACAGACACATGAAAAAGTGTTCAACATCGCTCGGCATCAGGGAAATACGAATCAAAATCTCAATGGGATGTGCATTATTTTAAGAAGTGAAATGGCATGCTTTGCCCAAGAACATTGTGTGTGTGTGTGTCTGTCTGTGTGTGTGTATGCACACGTATGTGCACATGCGTGCACATGTATAATGAAATGGTGATGAGAAAGATATAAGGCTAGGCGAGGACCCACATTGGATCTCCTACTCATTAGTGAAACACTTTAGAGCACTGGATGCTCAGGAAAGCCCTGAGTACTGGAAAGCCCTCCCTGACCACCTGTTGCTGGCTTAAGTACCTCTTCTGCACAACTGAGATTTGCGTTGTGATTTTCCATTGTCCCATGCCTTCTCCCCTACACTGTGGGTACTTGAGGGTAATGGCTGCCCTCTCATGCCAACAGGGTTCCTGGCACACAGCAGGTACTAGAAATTTTTTTGAATTAATGTATTATACTTGCCTATTGTGCTTTTGCCACAACTTCTCACACAGGTGAGAATTCTGACTCACGGAAAAATTAAATAATTGGCTTCAGTCACAGAGACAGTGGTGGAAAAATTTATTTCCACATCTATTTGTTTCACAGGAGGGGAGGGGAGGGAGGGACAGTAGTGGATGGGTGGGGACAGCATGTTTGTAACAATCTGTCAACTCTACAACTAGTGAGACCACATAGTTTTTGGAGTCACTGATCTAAATCTCCCAGGTGGTCTTTCTTGATCATTTCTACTCTCCTCATTCTCTATTTCCTCAAGCCATGTTTTTTCTATGACTTAAATATTCATTTTTTTTTGTTTACTGCCTTTCTTCCTCCCTAAGAGGAGAATAGAGGAGAGATTTTGTTTTCTTTATTGCCATATGCCCAGCACTAAGCTCATGCCTGGCCTATGGTAATGTTGAATGACTAAGAGAACAAACACCATGGGATGCAAGGTGCAGAGGTGCTACAGACAGGAATGTGAACATCAAAAGAAGTGAGACCATCAACAAGTCCTTGCAGTGTGTCCACAGTGTGTCCACTAAGGGAGAGTCCTTTAGTGGGCACTCAGCCAGAGAGCAATGGTTGGTGTGGTCCTCCCCAGAGGACCTGGTAATATAATTAGCCAGAAGAGTCTAATCACAGAAACACAAAATGGCACAGAATGTCCTGTGGAGGTAGGCAGCTGCAGGGGTGGTGAGGAGTGGGTCAAGGACAGCTGGGGGCAAAGCACAGCCCAGGTAGTTTCCAAGCAGGCCAGACACCAGGAATGCAGCAGAAAGTGTGAGTACCGAGGGAACTGTGGACATTACAAACATTAACAACTAAGAGCTCCAGTGGCATGTCCTGCTAGACATTCACATATACTGGGCTGTCTCCTGCCTCAGTGCTTTTGTTTACACTATTCCTTTGAGTTGATGTGCAGTTGTTCTCCAGTGCTTGCTTCATTAGCACCCACTTAAACCTCACAACTGTGCTCAGGCCATACTTTCACAGGAAGCCTTTCCTTCTAGCTTATTTCTCCTCTGTGTCCCCATGGCACTGTGTGAACACATCTTTATGGTAACACTTGCTATGTTGGATTGCAGCTTTAATAGAAGGCAAAACTGCTGAGTGTTTAAAAACTCAGGGTAGAGCCAGACTACCTGGGTCCAAATCCCAATTTACCTCCATTTATCCATTATACCTTGGGCAAGTTTCTAAACTATTTCACCTACTAATAATTAGTATCACTTCATATGGTTGTCCAGGAAAGGGAATTAGTTAATTAAATATTTGAAGTACTTTGGACTATACCTGACAAGGAGTAAGAATTCAATAAAATGTTAGATCCCAGGAGCGAAACCCACAATTCCAAAGCGTATTCTCTGGGTCAAATAGCGTGATAAGATATTTTACATATGGCATTTCATTGTTCTTAACAACCTTGTAAGGTAAGTATTACTATCTAACCAGTTTTCCACTTGATGAAATTGAAGCTTAATAGGATAAAAAAAAAATGTGAGCATTTAAGTTGCTTTATCTGTAAAATAGGGTTAATAATGACTATCTCAGAGTTAGGATAATTAGTAGAGGAAATAAAAACCAGGATGAGTGTTTCAAATGATCTGTTGTTTTGTTACTGGGGTAGGTTGCTTCGAGTTCAAATAAACATCAGGCTGTAAAGGTGCAACGATGACTACAAATATCTCCTGCCCTTGAACAGCCCATCATCCAGCAGGCTGTTGGAGGGGTTTAAGGGCAAAGAGCAGGTTTTTCTCATCTCAGCAACTCACCACACCCCCCCCCCCCCCCTGCCAACCCCACAACTCAACAGTACAATGCCTGGTACAGAGCTAGTGCTCGATGGACAGCTCTTGCATTGCGTCCAGACTCTGGTTCCAATTGGCCTTCGCTCCACTTCCCCTTGGGTTTAGGAGAGAGAGAAAGTCATGGGAAAGGAATAGACATATCTAATGGATATGTTCATCTATACCCTGGCTCAAAGTGGATTATAATAAATGTGAAAATGGAAATCCCAGCAGAGTAATATAGATGCATGATGAGGAGGAAAGTAAACCTGACTGGTTGGAGCAGAGAAGCCTTCCTGAGAAGGCTTTCTGAGATCTGAACTGGGCCTTGAAGGATGGCATGATTTCATAAGGAAGATGTTTGACAAGGTAGGAGAAGATTGAACAAAGTTTTAGGGTTCAGCCAATGCCAGACTATTTGGAAAGACTCAAGTGTGGTTGGATAGGGTTCCCCAGGAGACAGGGCAGAGCAGAGAAGAAGGGATGCTGCAATAGTGGGAGATTAGAAGGAAAGTTGCCGTCTCTCAAGGCAGAGTTCTCCCGGCTGTCAGGTAGAACAAATGACCCTCAAAGCACCTTCAAGTAAAAGAGTTTGATAAAGTCAATATTGTACAATGAAAGAATCTTAAATAATGATATGGAATATTAATTAATTACCGCAAGGATGTTGAGGGTATCATTCACTCTCATACATTGGATGCTTTACATCTTCATGACAGTCCTAAGAAAAGTTATGCTTCTCCTTGGCAACCAGCTCAACTTACTCAAATAGATGCTATGAATATTATAAAACTAATAGTTGTTTCCCTGTTGGTGCTGGCTACTAAGAAGATGAAGCCAAATGTATGGCCACTTGTAACAGCTGGGCAGAACCATATGTTAAATAGCTTGTTTACTAATTCTACTGTTGTCTTCATCTTACTTTCCTGCCAGTATTGTTTCTTTGCCCATCTTTGCTCATTTATCTCATCTTTTGACTTGTATTATTTGTATCTATTGAAGACACTTCAAACTCTGTTTTGGAATAATGTAAGGGTATAAATAAATTACCAACACTAAACTCTTCAGTAGAGCAACAATGGCCTACAGAAGGAAGCTTTGCCTCTTCAGCACTTTTGCCATTACTCCAAGCCTGTAGCAGCTGATGAGACAGGCATTCTGCAAGTCTGGATGAAATATGTCACTGCACATATACTGGGGGTGGTAAGGGAGGCTGGTGAAAGAGGGAAGACTCGGAGGACTAGGGCTGAACCAAACAAATACTTTGAGATGGGACATGGTCCAAGACAAAGCCTGACCCCTGAGAGTGAGACAGGTCTGGAATAGGCAAGAACCATGCCTTGTACCACTTTCTCCAGGAAGCTGTCCAGTCTGAAGCAGGTGCCCCACCTCTGGGCTCCCAGACCCTTCAGAGTTAACCCTTTTTGTAGCATTTCTCATTACATTGCATGACACTATATCACGACATCTATTTAACCACTCTGATTACCTCTCTCACTTTTGTGTACATATGATTCACTAGAAAATGCATAAAATGCATACTCTCTGGTTCCACTGCAAGAGATTTTGATTTTAAGTCTAAACTGAGGCTCAGAAATCAGTATCTTCAATTAGCATGCCAAGTTATCTGAAGTTAGTTATTACAAATCCTTGAAAATTCTGTCTGGATTGACCTCCTGATAAAGGGGTCTCACCATACGTCTAAATTCATAGCATCCAGGACAGGGTCTGGATCAGAGTATCACACCTCATTTTATGGACAAGTAAACTAAGCCCAAGACATTATACCACTTATCCAAAATCCCCTAGCCATAGATTGGAGAAGCTAGGATCAGAACTTAGATTGGACTGCTTCCAAAGGGTATGTACATCCCACAGTCCCAGAAGGTGTGCAAGATGATCAACTGAGGTGTGGGAAGAGCATACCAGAACTTCTACTCATATTTATTTTAATACATCCTTTCTTATTTTTATTTTCATATGTTTATGACATCTAAGCATTAATACAAAGATACATATATGCAATGAATGCATAAATAAACATGTGTGTATGAGCTGCTTGTCAAAAACACCTTACTGATAGGATGCACAGTCAAAACCTTGGGAGGTTACTGGTTTAACTGCCTTTACTCTGTGATAGTAACACAGTGATACCCAAATCCATGTACCTTAAAGATGCTGCCCACGGCATGTGACACACCCTGCTGAGACTTCTCAGGGGACAGAACAAGAGATGGATGAGCATAATTACTGCATGGGGATTAGGCACCACTGCTCAGAATTTCTAGGGACTGTGCATTTGTCTTCTTGCTTACCAAAGACT